>NC_134488.1:69912363-70039863 GCF_040206685.1 Ascaphus truei | reverse complement strand
AGAAAAGATAACCCCAATGGCAATGAATGGGCACCCCTTTACCCCCAACAACCCCACTCAACACATACAGTACAGTAATGGGCAAAATTACTATTATCCAGATCTGGATAATTGCTCATTTGCCCATTAAAAAAAAAATATTATCCAGCTAGCATAAAGTAAATAAAAGTTCTACTTACCCCTGCCAGGATGAAGGCCGTCCTCATCACCGTCCTCCGTGTCCATGTTCTCCATGGGCAGTAACCGTACAATCAAAATACATACTAATGGCCACTAACCCCTAATCACCATAGCAGTTAGTAACCGCTATAGTAATTGGCAACATAAAAAAAAAACAAGCACCAAAAATACACAACAATAAGTAAACAAGCACCAAAAATACATAACAATTAAATAAAAACAAGCCATGACAATACAAAACAATTCAATAAAAATAAGAACCAAAAATACAAAACAACAATTAAATAAAAACAAGCATTTGCATTAATTGCATTAATTGTCACTGTGTAGGGACATAGATAAACACATTGGCAGTCATGGGGCAACCTAAATAATAAATACACAATTAAATAAAATACAATCAATCAATGTTTTTCATACCATTGCTACCCATTGAGGACATGGACGCGGAGGATGGTGATGAGGACAGCCTTCATCCCGGCAGGGGTAAGTAGAACTCTTATTAACTTTATGCTGCCTGGATAATGTTTTATTTTTAATGGGCAAATGAGCTATTATCCATATAAGGATAATAGTAATTTTGCCCATTATTGTACTGTATGTGTTTGGGGGGAGGGGGGTTGTTGGGGTAAAGGAGATGGGTAGTAGGGTTGCTGCATTTGTATGTTTCTTGGGGGTAGAGGGATTGGGTGAAGTGGGTAGTTACCCCAAGGGTGGGTGGTTTCAGATTCATTCTGAATACCATGATAACACAAACGACAAACCATTCGGCGGGGTCATGCCACATCGTTCTGATACCTTCCCTTTTTTGGGTGCTGTGACACCACCTTAAAAGGGAAGGAATGTGATTCCAAAAAAGGAATGTGACAGTGCCAATCAATGGATTTAATGGCTTAGTATTTATTATGTATTGTAATGTATATATATATATATTTTTATATTTATTTTTATGATTTTCAATGGACAAAAGTCCAATTAGGCACATTTGGTTAATAGCACTATTGCCCATTACTGTGGGGAGGGGGACTCTTGTTGGGGTAGGAGGGTGAGTGGGTGATGGGGTTAGTTGCTCCAGTGGGTGGTTAGGTCTTAATGTTTTTTAATATTGCAAAAAAAAAAAAGTATTGCAGGTTACAATTTATAGCCAATGTGGCTAAATTGAAAGTCTCTCCCCCTCTCAATCTGGTTCACCCATCTCTAGTCACACATTATTTTTTAAAAGTCAGTGAGCTATACGTACCTCAGTCTAACAATTAGCTCATCAGGGAAATTCAACCTGGCCATAAATACACAGAAGGAGAAGGCCAGCAGAGCATTCTATGCAATAAGGAAACAGCTGTACCACCTCAAACCACCAAAAAGAGTCTGGGTGAAAATATTCAACAGCATCATCACGCCCATCCTTCTGTATGGCATTGAGGTGTGCGGTCATGCGACATACCCAGACTCCACAAAATGGGGTACGAACCCAAGCTAAATACTGCATCTGGAATTCAGCAAACACCTTCTTGGAGTACATCAAACCATACATGGCTGAGCTGGGCCACTTCCACAACAGGTTGAGCTGGGCTTCTTCCCTCTACTGCTCACAGGGCAGAAGAGAGCACTGAAATTCTGGGCTCACCTAAACAACAGCAAACCACAGTCTTACAGTTACAGAGCAATGAAAAACCAGGAGCTTCTCACTAAATCCTGTGTTATCAAACAACTTGTCCTCACTCCCAGAACCAAACCACACACAGATCAACAGCCTGCCTAAAAAACAAATCAACTCAATCACAAGCAAAATGAAGGAAAAGTATGTGACGATGTGGAGAAATGATATTCAAGAAGCTGGAGACCTATCACAGCCTAGAGAGACTGCACCCTGGCACTCTATACACTGAAGGTAAATGACTCAAAGCAGAGACAGAGCTTGAGCCAGTACAGAATGAGCGCACACATCCTGGAAATAGAAATAGGCAGAAAGACAGAACCGGAAGCCCAAGGAGATGAGACTGTGCCCGCGATGTGAGCTAGGAGAGGTACAAGATGAAACACACTACCTGCTGCGCTGCACACAATACTCTGAAGTGAGGAGTGCCCACTTGGAGAAACTCACAGCTCTTATATAGAACTTTAATGATATAGAAGGAAACCAAAAATAGCGATCCTCCTAGGAGAAGACGAAACCACAGCAGAACTGGCTGTACACTATATCAGCACCGGTCACAGGCTGAGAGACGCCCACTAAACCCCAGATCTCTCTGTGGAACTATTACCCATGTACTGTGTAATCATTATACCATACCCTTTGTTACTCGTACTGTGTAATCATTATACTCTACCCTCTGTTACTCATGTATTGTGTAATCATTATGCCCTACCCTCTGTTACTCATGTACTGTGTAATCATTATACCCTACCCTCTGTTACTCATGTACTGTGTAATCATTATACCCTACCCTCTGTTACTCATGTACTGTGTAATCATTATACCCTACCCTCTGTTACTCATGTACTGTGTAATCATTATACCCTACCCTCTGTTACCCATGTACTGTGTAATCATTATGCCCTAGCCTCTGTTACTCATGTACTGTGTAATCATTATACCCTACCCTCTGTTACTCATGTACTGTGTAATCATTATACCCTACCCTCTGTTACCCATGTACTGTGTAATCATTATACCCTACCCTCTGTTACTCATGTACTGTGTAATCATTATACCCTACCCTCTGTTACCCATGTACTGTGTAATCATTATACCCTACCCTCTGTTACTCATGCTTTGACAATATGGAAATGTTTTCTTGTCATGCCAATCAAGCTTATTTCATTTGATTTGAGAGGAATCGAAATATGTTATGTGGATGGTGGAAACAAGATAAACAACAGAGCCACACTCTGCTGTAAATGAAAACGTCCCCACTGTCACTGTCATTAGTTCACTTTGGTCCTCAATAGAGCTGCATGGGGAATATATTTTCTGAGGTCCTCTTCCAATAAGACAATTTACACTCACTCCATGGGGGATAACTGCCAGACATGAACCCTTAGGGGTTATTTACTACCGTCTCCGGCTGCAAAACTGGGGTGAAGATAGTGCAGGCCGATCGCACCAGGTGTTTACATCGCAATGAGATTCCTTTTCTATGATAAATCAGGTGCTGTTTTGCAGCTGCAACACTTTAGTAAATAGAGCGCCTTTGTTTGCTAATATACAGCAAGCTTTTTTCTTGACTAACCAGCGTTCACTCTCCGGCTCTATAATCTGCACTGCTGAATACCCCTTTAATGAGAACAATAGCATACAGCAACATATACTCTACGTAGAAAGCTCATTTAAAGTAACTTCATTTGATTTGACTATTGTTGTGTGTCATGTTCCATTACCTTGTTTTTCGCCAATAATTAGTTTGTGATGTACTTTCCTTTGTGAAGCGTTTTCTAACACTCGCTATCAGATAATTGATTCTCTTTGTATATTGTTAATCCTCAGGACCAGATACTAATTATGTGTCTGGCACCGTCATTGTGTTGTCTATTCTTACATGTGAACGTTTGTCCGTGTATCTGTCTGCGCAGCCTTTAGTGCTGAAGGTGACAGCTAAACATTGCGATGCAGAGAGATAATTGGACAGGCGTTCAAACAAAGCTCCTCAAAGTGCTGGAGAAGAGAGCTACACATTTGGGTTAAAAGGGTCCCTTTCTGTTGCTTTTCATGGTAGACATAGGTTGATCATAAAAATATTTCTTAAACGTTGTCTAAATGTGTGGGCCATTGTTGTTATACCAGCAATATAATATAATAATGATATAATAAGTATTCTCCTTTTTCACTGGCTCACCAGCAATTAAGAACTGTAACTGCCGGCCAATTGTATTCCCCACAAATTAAAGGATTAGATATAGTACGTACTATCTGAACCATTTGTCTCTCGGTGGGACATCAGTAAAGATTTAAAAAAAACACTTGTTTTTGAGTGGGACAGGGAGTATGTCTAGAAGCAGTGATGCTACCTTCCGATTTTATTTTCAAACACAAAAAAACACTACTTTTTTTTAACATACAGTACTATTCCACAAATAGTGTATCATTATTTCTAAAATATGTTCCAAAGAGTTTTAAAAATGTCGATTTTTTTTTAGCTGGTCCACAAAATCACTTTTTTTTTCCCAAACCACTGGGTTGTATTTATGTATCATTTTAGTTACATAGCGCCAAGAGTGTAAGGAGCACTTTTCAGAATTTCAATACAGGGAAAATATAATACAAACCATGGGGATTAGAGCAGCAAGTAAGTGACACATATAGCCAAGGGAGGCCCTGCCCTAAAAAGCTTACAATCTAATTGGTATATTGTGAGACTTACAGACACAGCAGGGGTAAAATAGTGAAACTGCAGCCAGATGTCAAGTACATCTGGGCCAGTACTAAGGTGTAAATAATTAAATGGGATGCTTCTTTAAAGGTAGTTTTTCAGCTGGAATTTAAAAATGGGAAGAGAAACTGCTTGAGAAATATTGAGTGGATGAGAGTTTCTATAGGAAGGGACAGATGAGCGAAAAAGGTTTAAGAGATGAGAGGCTGTATAGGTAATATCAGCTGTTAGATAGGAGTGGCTCAGTGAGTAAATACACTTTGTGAACGAGGACACTGAGGTTGAATCTGGTTCAATTCACTGTGTCAGCTACATGTGACCTTGGGTAACTCGAAGTATCTCTGCAAGCAGGGGGTCACCAGACCTGAAATTAACACAGTTTGGCTCTGGAGACCCCCTGCTTCAATCCTGTAATAAAACAAATGAAACCTGAATTGCTGATTTAACGCACCCGCAAAGCTAATTATATGCAGAAACAAGTCATTTTATATATGTCATTATCGTAGCACAATGTTGCTTATTCTACAAGTGCCAAAGCTGTTTTTAGGAAAAATTAAAGAAAAGTAATTGTGTAATTTATCTGAAAACAGCCGATCTGCTGATACACCAATGAAGCAAGCTTTACTGTCTCCAGAGCCGCGACTGGAAAAGCTTAAAGACATCGCAGGGGTCCATGCCGTCAGATCAACCCCTCCCCCGACTCCTGTAGCACAATACTCTTCCGGCACTAGGGCACTCGCAGTTCTGTCGCTTCCCCATTTTTGGTAGGCTTGTTACATCCGCAGAATAACCCCTAAGAATGTCATAGTCTTACTCCAATCTGGGTCTCGGCCTAGGGCTTTTTCCAGAGAGGAGAGGAAAGAACTCCTCTATATAACCCGTGGAGAGATACTTGTGAACACAGCTGAGATATTATGGTCATGCCTTGAAAGTGGCTCGCAGGCTTATACGCTTTGGCCAAAGGTTTAACTAAATGACCCTTTTTTAAAGAGATATATAGGTATTTCACTGTGTATTTTTGTCACATTGGATGTTGCTCTGGACTTCTTTGTTTCTTGTTCTATACAATTAGCCACGCCAAGTAGCACTCCTTTTGACAATTATATACATATATATATATATATATATATATATATATATATATATATATATATATATTGGTAATTTTGGGGGTTTCTGAGAGCTTGCTGGGTATCTGTGTGTGTTTGTGAACACAGCTGAGATACCTGGGAAATAAGCTCATTTACATACGCATAGTGTATTCTACGGTTGAAAATGACTATATTTCCCAGTTATCTCAGGTATGTTCACATGTATCCCTCCATGTGTTGTATAGAGGAGTATTCTGGAATGATAAAAGTCAAAAGGGTTTTTTCTTTCCTTTTCTTTTTTCATGGTCTGGAGGGGCCAAGGTTAGGTATGATGTAATGTTAGATTCCTGTGTTACCTCTATATACTTTAGTGGCTAGGCAATGTTGGGGTAAACACCTCTTTTGCATCTCATTATTTACTGGCTGTTATAGTTAAAGCAATGCTCTTTACGGGAGAACAAAATTACTAACAGGGCTTTGTAGAATTGGGCCTTAGTACTATTGTTTCCAATTTACATTTCGACATACACATGTTTAGCAAGCTCAAAACCCAAACCCACAGCACTATATATATATATATATATATATATATATATATATATATATATATACACAACTACGCGTGCTGCTGTACCTGTTGCTCACAGGAGGCCTAAGCCTCTGGGAGCCTGGAGTGGGCTCTTTCTCCTTGTTGTGCAGCGCCTGCACCTATGAGGGATCCCAGCGTTGGTGGGATAACCCCTCGCAGGAACCAATACACAGTAAAGAATAATACACCACACAATGTATATAACTAAGGTTTACTGTATAAACCTACTAACACATACACATACAATAACGGCAATAACTGTAACCACATTGTACATCCAATGACCCAACACGTGGTGGTTCCCCCAAAGTACTGAGGTTGCCGTGGCACCAATACCCCTGGCGTCCTGTCTCGGCAACTCCCACCCAAGTGTGAGGTAGCGCTACCCCTTGTGGATGTTGGTGCACGTTGGGTACCTGCCTGGGTACTCCATTACCCAGGTGCTGTTTGGCGTAGTGAGTTGGAGCGGGTCCCACGTAGCGGGGCCTCCAACACAAATCCCCTCTCTCCTAAAGGGTCCTGATCTTCCTCGCAATGTGAGCTCCAGCCAGAGGGTCTCGCACAATGTCTCTGGATCCTGTGACATGGTCCCAGGCCACAGGGCACTGCGTGGCCGTCTAGTCTCTGATTCAGGAATAACAATAAAGGGAAGAGTCCCTATCTGGGGCCTTCCCACCAACACTCCTCTACTGGTGTCTCAAGGCCTAACTGGGGCTTAGGGGCAAGGTCTAGACCTAGCCCAGGAAGCACTGCTCCCTGGACACTACCTTCTCCTTTCGCTGCTCCATCCAGACTGACACACGCGCTCCCTGCATGCGGAGAATATCCTGTCTCTCCCTCCTGTGTGAATCCCATTGGCTGGGGCAACCCCACGTGGGCAGTCCCTCCCTCTAGGGATTCTGAGACATGTAGTCCGGCGGCTGCATGTGTGGAGCTAATCTAAGATGGCCACCGCACTCCTTACTCTGCGCATGCACGCCTCGCCGTTCGCTCTGCGCATGCATAACTCACAAAAATGGTCGCCCCCACCTCCCAATTGCACGGAGCTCTGTGGAACCACTAAACAGCTCCCCCGCACCGGAGGCAGGGTAGGGGGACTCGGCTACACATATATAAGTATGTTAATATCAATTGGAGTGCTACTGGGAGAGTGGCCAAATGTATACAACAATAGACAGAAAAACCCCAATGCAACATTCTATATAACAAATTACTTAGTACATTACTATCTGTTTTGTCTTATTTGTTCTTCTCAGAAATATGAGTCATTTTGTGAAATCCTTTGGATAAAACATTTCCAGCCTGTCCCCACGTCACAGTATGTCCCCTCAGCAGCTCACACACTACCAATATTATACTGTCCTTTGTATTTCTTCCACTGCATAGAGAGATGGGGAAACAAAACAACCCTATAGCCAGCAGCATGGGATACGTGACATGTGGTGTCTAAAGGGTTCAAATTAAGAAGCACTGAATGTGCTATGTATAAGCTACAGTGCACTGTTAAGGACAGTATACAATAGGTAGTGTGTGAGCAGCTGAGGGGACATACTGTGACGTGGGGACAGGTTTGAAATGTTTTGGCCAAAGGGTTTCACAAAATGACTCATATTTCCGAGAAGAACAAATAAGAAAAAACAGATGGTAATGCACATTAGAACGATTGTCACACAACATACTACCATAACTATTATAATGGCCATTTCAGCTCAGCATAAACACTACAAACAGAACTCTGATTTATAACACAACCCTCAAGGAAGAGGGAGAGAGAATATACAGAGGAGGGAAGACAGACGCCATGAAAACTGGAGGTGAACTTAAAGCAGCATTTCATTCAAAATCCCATATGTGTTTTCGTTTAATTAATCAGTTGTGTAGTATTAGATAATGCTTCACCCCTTCAACCCCTCCCCACACACACACACACTCTTTATGCTCTTTTTAATGATTTTGAATGTATTACGCTTCCTTGGGTTGCCACAGCATTTATTTAGGAAGCCACAGCGCATCCTCTTTGGAAATAGGCAGCCATATTGCGTGCCCTGGGAGGCAGGCTCTTCGCCGATCGATCGGCAGCTTAGATAATTGCATTACCGTAAATGCAAGGAACGGCTGCATTTATTAAAACAAAACCAGAAAAACGGTCAGGAGGCAATGCCCTTTAAACAAGAATTATGCTATCTTTCACTGAAGGAAAACTGTACCAATGAAGGTGATACATAATAAATACTGAGTAACAAAGAGTAACGCAGGTATACTAGTAATAAATCCTTATATGACACAGGGATCTGTAATGTACTGTTCTGCAGTGTTACTGGTACCTCTCACACTGAAGCGGTTAAGCAGCTAATGACTACTTTATGATGTCTTAATTATGCAACTGATTACACTACTCATTATTTCTTAAGAAACACAATTAATGTCAAAGCCCAGCATAAGAGCCTGTATTTAAAATCAATTTAAAAATGAAATGTTCCTCTCATATAATTAATGTTCCCTTCAGATTACTCATTGGGAAGAATGTGCAATGCAACTTTGTCAACTCACCATTATTTCCACTCTCGGTGACTGTTGTTAAAACATGTACTGAATGTCTTCATCCTTACACTGAGGGAGGGTCCTGCTCAATGAACTGCATTGACTTTAATGGGGCTTTTGCTGCGATAGCATGAAATCTGCACTCATCACACCTTACAGAATAAGGGCCATAGACATGATTCCCCCTGTAGTGAACAAACAAAGGGTGCTGTGTATAATACGTAAAGACAATGGGGATCTACACCCAGCAAAACATTTGTGTCCCATCAAGGCTTAGATTTATTGAACAGCGCTAACTTTTTGCTAATTGTAAAGCCTGTTCAATTCACAGGTGTCTGTGCCCCAGATGTATCAATGCAAAACCCCCAGAGCAAAAGGTTGTGTTTTTCTTGGATACGCCTGGCACTGTGAGTTGAACGGGTTGAGTCTTGATATACAGATATAGCAAGTCGTACGGTCTCCGTCACCGTGGCGCCCTGGCCCTGGAGGATTGTTGATGTGAGGAGTTTGATTCAGAAGCGGGAATCCCCTGTGCAGCAAGCCGCAGCTTTGTGCCTGCTCAGCCGCGGCTCTGGATACACAGGGTCATGCCACATCTGTATAGGGAGTTGCGGATCAAAGTCTCACGGCTGCAAATCTGGGGCAAAAAGTGGTGCAGAAATAGCACAAGATTCATCAAGGAATAAAATCCCATGGAAAGCAATGTCGAGTTTTTTCTTTGAGAAATATGTTTCTATTTTAGCTCCTATTTCGCAGATGGAAAGTTTTCATATTAAACCTCTAGAGAGATTTAGCACTCATTAGTAACCTGCACTTACTGTAAGTGGCATACATTGCAAGCAGACTGCTAGTCAGGTGAGCTTAAACCATCTGAGACCTGGCAGAGGTTTTAAGACAAGCATAAAAAAAATGATGCACAGAGAAGCCAAATTTGATACCTTCTCTTATAATGTCTGAATCAAGTAGCTTTCCCCCTAATTCCTGGTATTCACTCTTTCCAAATCCCAAGCTGATGCACATGGAGAAAAAAGTGAGCACAAAAACTTCATACAGTATGCCTTAGATATGAATTTTAAAGGCAAATGTGCAATTTGTGTATTATGAACTATAGCTTTAAAGTACATAAAGAATGGTACATAAAGAATGGATGCCCCCCCCCCCCCCAGGCCACTTCAGTGCAACATTTTCCACACCTTTTGTTGCTTAAACCAGAACTCTGAGGCTCTGACCGCAACAAGACATTACAACCAGAGAAGTAAGAAGAGTTCTTTATTGTAATTTTAGTTCTATTTAACAAGACTAATGAATGTTACACTATTCATTACACTTCAATAAAAAAGTAATGGTGTGAGTATGTTTTAAGATTTGCATCATATATTTTCAGTATCAAATTTTAAAGTAGGCTTCAGTGTGAAAAATTGCCCTCAGCAGCCGCAATGAGCTTGTGATGGACACTCGTGCATACTCCTCCATCTAGGGAGCTGTGGTAGGCAGTCTGTGGGCAATTACACACCCTCCAGCTGTACCTAATTAGCAGGTACTGCACCTATGTTCAATATTATTCTGATGTATCCAAAACCAGGTGTACCTATTTCTGCCCATGTGTGAGCCAAGGAGCGCTCCCCTTCCTGTCTCTCATTGGCTGGAGCTCCAAACCTTCATCTAATCATTGCAGCTAGAAGATCAATGACTGATTTCATCAAAGATCAGCCGTTTATAGGAAACATATTACTACTTCCAGTTATTGTATATGTACATACCAAATAGATCCCCAATTACATGTATTTGTATTGGTAATCTGATCTTCACAATGTAATGAGTTGCAAGTGTTACACAGTGCCTTCCCAGGAGGTTCTCGCCTGAAAGCTCCTGTATCCCATCCTAACAGAGGAACTAAAGTGCAGTGAAAAATTAGTGAATGAAAAGCGCCAATATTATAAATGTGCAATATATATTAAATACTTTTACAATTCCAATAATCCTTGAAGTCCAGTAGGCTGCGTAACCAGTCTAGCTGTTTGTCTCCACAACCAGAATGCAAATGAATACAAAAAGAGGAACTAAAGTGTACTACACCTCTTTTCATGGGCCAATGTTGGAGGGTCTGCAATTTAGAGTCCTACCTTAGACTGGAAGTGGTCCATTGGTTGAAAGCTAAAGAGCCCTGGCATAGATAATGGTAAAAGTGTGCGTCTTAAAATGGGTCTCCATCAGAACATTGCGAAACTTACCATTGAGTTTCTCATCTTCTTCGGAGATTTGACCATTGTTTTATCACAATCTTTAATAATGGCCCTGATTATTTCCCCAATGTATACAAGGACATACTATACCTATGTCATTTGTCATGAAACGCTCTTGCTGAGAGCCTATTAGTCGAGTAAAATCAATAACTTTCAGACAGTCTTTTCACTTCTTAATATATAAAATGAGAGAACTCAGTCAACACAGTCTACCATTTTGGGATTTTAAAGTAGCTATCCTTTCTGTTCTTTTTAACCTTCAACCCCCCAATTTTGTTTGCCAAAAGAGGACATGGGGGATCTGTCGGTTCCTGATGTATTTACTGGTGTAGTTACTGGTGTCTGTGCACCTCCAGGGGAAACAAAATGACAGTTTTAGTCTACAGAATTATCTAGGCCAATAGAAAACAGCAACGTCAGTCGATTGCAGGTTCCTATTGGATGGTCATTTAAACCCCCTGTAGAAACCAGGACGTCATACTGGTAACTTTTCCTGCAAGTATCTCGGGAACAAGGGAGTTCACAGAGCTAAAATTGATGTAGTTCAGCCCTGGAAGACAGCTCCCCTCATTCCCACCCTATAAAAAAAGAGGGTTAGGTACCTATGAGGGGCCTATGCCTAACAACTTTGCAAATATAATCTCAGCAAGAAGCTCTTGCATAGAAAAGTGCTACCAGTCAAAACCTAAAAACATTTTGATCAGCACTGAGTTACATAAAGCAGAACATCCTAACTGTGGCAGTTTTGTTTACCAAGTCCACAAAATGAGTTTACATTAATCATGCTGAAAAATGGGATTTCCCACTGATATAAGGGATAAGAAGTTGAGATGTGTGAATGTTCTCAAAGTTGGTTCACAAAAGCTTTTGCAAATGTTGCTTTCATTTCAAACTGTTCACGACAGTTATTAAACATTTTTGCATTGCGTGTAGATAATCGAAAGGTTGCTTGAATAAGTAACACTTCTCCGAGATAAGTGCAATGTCACCATTTATTATGCCAGGGTTCATGTGTTGAGGCTCATGTGATCTTGCCCATTAGTCATGTGACCTTGCCCATTAATCATGTGACCGCCCCCCAAAGAAAGACCTGGTTTGTGATTATTTTTTTTACATCTCTAATGAGAAGATAAAAAGGGAAAATAAAGACAGGTTGTAAACTGGGGGGGGGGGGGGAGGTGGAGAGCATCAGTGACTGTATTTATAACCCCTGCACTGCCAGTGGGCTACTGACCACCCTGGCAGCAGAGGGGTTACAGAGCCTGGCTTGTTTTCTGTGCTCTCCAGCGATGGTGCCAGTTTATAAAGAGCACCGCGTAGATCTTAACAGTGACAATATTTAGCAAGATGGATTTCTATGCCATGCAACACAGTGTTCCTGCAGGCATCCTTTCTTCTGGGAATTCAGTGGTAAAATTCACCTTCTCTCTGAGGAATGTAATATTGTCAGCAGAGAGCAGCTTCCGGGATTCTCTTCAATGAAAGAAGCCAACACCGCAGGTTATGGAGTAAGAAGAAGAAGCACAGACCAATGATGGATCCGCGGCATCTCTCAATCACCCACTAGGATCTTGCAGTGTGTGCTCTGCATAAAAACATGTATTTTCTGTATGCCAAAATTGTGCTTTACAGGGGTAATCCCTCCTAGGACCAAACTGAACTCAGTTCAGTGACATGTTTTTTTGACATTTTTTATACATTTCTTTGTTACAAGTGAACATAATATGTCAGGTGTATTCACAATGCTATCTATCACTTTAATATTGGAAATAAACACCCAAAACACCTCCAATATATAGCCCATACAATTTACAAATGCAGAATAAGTGTCACAGTAACAGTCCTTCTATAATAAAAAATCAGAAAACTATATCCTGGCCAAACACCCTGGTTCAGTATTTTTATATTTTTACTTTCTAACTACTGTAGAATGTATATAAGTGTTTAATAAAAAAAAAAAAAAAAACAATTCTACTCCACCTCCTCTCCATTTGGGGCAAGACAAAAAATGAACAAATCAAATAAATAGAGGGACGGTGCGACAAACTCCACCCACTTTATGCCTATCCAAAACCTTCATTATCAGCCAGCCCCCATTTCGTTCCTTATAACAAATTCAGTTTTTTGCAAGGTCCCCCTTAATAAACACAACTGATACCCATTCAGAGTATTGAAATGGAGTCATGACTTCTTTAAAGACCACTGGAGGTAAATTGTTCAAATATGCCACCCATCTTGGTATCCATTTCCCAGCTCTATTAGAGATATCGGAAAGTGTATCAAAATTTTCAGTAATCCTGATATGAAAAAGAAAAGATTCCAATTGATCGATACTTGGTGGAAACAGTTTTAGCCAATTTACCAATATTAACTTGCGGGCCGCCAACGTGATCATCCCCACCAGCCTGGGCAAAGAGTTAGTCTGGGTCCTCCAGTCCTCCACACACCGAAAAAGCAACACCCTATAGGCCAAATGCAGCCGTAGCAACCTATTCAAATAATGTAATGTTTTGTTCCAAGACCTCCTGATCTTTCCACAATAACATAGACAGCTGGCAACACTAGCGTCTCTGCACCCGCACTTTATACAGCCTGCCTGAGTTTCAGTTTGAAATGTATTTAGTTGTCTGGGCACAACGAAGGCATAATTTATCCGTTTCAATTGTAATCTGCATAAATTAGCATCTAGTGTAATCGTGTGCACCTACCTCCCTGTATCCCAGTAGTGAGGTCTCTAAATCAGGAAGGTCAGGGAAATCAGATTGCCATTTATTAAATAAAGGAATCCAATGTTTGGCGGTATATATTTGTAACGGTGAAGGGGTACTCAGGCCAGTATATAAAGGTATTTGGCCCGGCTCGGTGCCCCTGAGCCATATTGGGGAATTGTGGTTGTCAGCTCTTCAACCCAATCATGCATGTAACTGCATCTGTAATAAAGGTTTATGTGTATTCTTACTGTTGAAGGAGTGCCAACCAGTGGAGAGGTGCAGGGCATGAATTTCAGGGGTGATTTTACGGTAAAATGACGTCAGGGTGTGTTTGGGTAGATGGGGGCCAGTGTTGCGGGTTACCCCGAAACATGTGTTCAGGAATCCCCCCAGATTCCCGAGGACATGAGAAACACAGACCACCGGATAAAATCCTCCATAGAAAGCAGTTGCAGCTCACCGCCAAATCTCCTTGCTTCAGCACAGACCAGAACAGTAAGTATTTTTATTAAAGTAAGGTTCAGAGGAAGTCATTCAGTATGGATAAAAATCCATTTGCATGGGAAACAGGGTTTACTCCACCCTCTGAGCTTCAAAGGCCATCCAGGATATGGAGGTATTAACAGCAAATGAAAGGGAAGAAAAAGAGCCTCCCAAAGTAGAGCTCCAGAAGAAATGAAAATAACCTCAATCAGTAGTTAACCATACAGATTTCAAATCCACGATATTTCATCCAGTGAATGATCCTATGTAAGCTCATATTGAGGATGTTAACCAAAGATAAATGGGTTAGTCAAGGAAGACCATAGTGTGGATCAACCTGACTCCCAGCTAATTGGATGAATGATGCCCTAGAGCTGGATCCCAGTGTGTATGAATGAAGTATAAAGCTGTAGTACTCACTGAGGCTTGATTGAAGAAGTCTGGATGCGCGTGCGATGGCTCAACGATCAATGCAGGTTAAGAAGACTCCCAGCCAGGGGAAAAGAGCCATGCACTGCTGCCGTGGAATCGCCAAAAACACGCTGATGCTGCTGGGTCACTTAAAAGTTATTTATTGAATCATCGAAGCATACAAAAATAGCAAAGTTCCTCGCGGAGGAACACGCTGACACGTTTCGTGCCCTTAAGGCAATACCACCTATGAAGGTATTAAACCTTTTGTTAGAGGGGGGGGGGGGGCGAGGAAGAGCATTATAAGGCCGCACTTATAGTGCCGTCGCCCGACATCTGCACCTCATCAACTCTTTGTGATGCTCTTTGCTTTTTTCATGTGGTAAGGGGGGAGGTAGCTACACTGCTTATTTCCGAGATATACATAGATCTATTCAACTGAGAAGAGTGGTGACCTAATGCTCAAAGTACAAAGTACATGTGAAAGTCCCGGGCCCTGGTGGTTCAAACAGCGCGTCTCCGCGTAATTGTTCACATTTTGCAGATTCGCATCCAATTAGATTTTGCCAGCTAGGTTACTGGTTGTGATCTCTGCCAGGGCAGTGAGATAAATGATGTTATTCCCAACTCCTTCTGGGGCAGGAAGAACAAAGTGAGAGTGAGACAGGCCTTACGCACAAATAAAATATTGATAATAATGTGAAAGAAGGTAGATTCCAGATGATATATTGAGAGCAGGAGGGAGAACACAGTAATCTTCCCAGAAAAAAGAAGTTTGCCTGAGACATACAGTAAGAGAGTGAGAGTCACATGAATTACATTGGGAGCTAGAAGGGTTTAGCAAACTTATCTGTGTATTGTGTGTTCATATGATTGCAGCTCCTCTGATCTTGCATGGGAAGTTCAGGCCCCTACAGCTATTGGGGGAACCCCACAGATTCCTGCTCCTTGTCCAGCCCCACAGCTTCCCCTCCGTGTGTCGAGGTCTCAGCCGCTCAGGTGCACCTCAGCAGGGGGCAGATCACCAGAGCCGCTCCATACAGTGTCATGTTTAAGAGGTGATTGATACCTTTTTTACAACTCTAAGTTATTTTTAATAGGGGGTTTGTTTCCTGTGGCTGCTCCGTTTGTCACTGTGTGATTAGCAAGTGCTTATACAGCCCGAGGCCCCCCTCCCCTTAACTTTATTGATTCTCTGATAAGGACAGGGTGGGATAAGTGGAAAGAAAAAACACATCCCAATTCGGAGGCCCCAAAGAATTTCAGCTGACCGGCTACAGGTATGTGGGATTGCACCTTTGAATGAAATATTGACATTCTTCTTACCACGTACTAGTGTGGTTAGAACACTCTACAAAAACCTTTAGTCATTCCATCGTTAGAGAATATATTCACCTCATTATCAAATGAAGCCACATTAGCCAGACTGTCCCATACACAAAGTAACATAACAGAAAATAATTATATGTGCTCAGATTACATTTGAAATAACGGCCACTATACATCTAGTTCAATTTGTTTTCATATATATATATATATAATATATATATATATATATATATAGCAGCCCCCCCCGGGTCCCACTTACCTGTGCTACGGCAGGGGAAGTTGCAGGCATTGCGGGGAGGTGTGGAGCAGCGACTGCATCAACAGTGGTTCTCAGCGGCGCCGGCGTGCATGCGCGAGATGCCATGCATGCACAGTGTACGTGCGCGAGATGGCCATTACCAAGAGAGGTCTCCGCAGGGACTACAAGCCCCATAATGCACAGGGGCAGGGGTTCAGGTGCCACAGATAGGCCAATAGGGCTGCGAGGCTCCCCCTGCCCGATATAGATACATTGCGCGCCCTGGAAGCACGCCAGTCGGAGCTGGGATGAGGAAGGGGTAGGGTGTGTAGGTGCAGGGCATTTGTGACCCCTGCACTAGGCCAGAGACCCCCTTAGGCCCCGACGCCCCGTGTTAGCTTATGGCTGCTTCAGGGACCCCCATAGATAGGGACCTTGCCCTGTAGCACAAGTGTGAGGGGAAACTGCTGCGACCTGGCCCTTGGTGATTTGGTACTGGATCACGCCAACAAGAGAGACTTTCTTCATGGTGTAACCATCCACGTAGAATACCACCCCACATAGAGGCTGAGGCTGCTCCGACATTGCTGGATCAGCGGATCCACATTATCTTCCGGCCATATCATGGTGTAGGAGCACCTGAGCAGGTACTCCAAGTGCACCAACTATAACACCTTCAGTTCTTGTGGGCAGCGCTGTCACACACATTTGGGTGGGTTGCTGCTTGTGGACACCAGGGTGGTTGGGTGCCCAAGGGCCCTCAGTACTTTGGGGGGGATAATCCATCAGGTGGGACATTGGTTGGAGGACACTGTGGGGTTACGGCCCTGCGAGGCCTAGTTGGTGGGGACGTGGTACTATTGTTCGTTATTCTTCTTATGTATGCATTAAACTGTTATTATTACTATCAGTGTGTGTGTTACTGTATTGGGTCCTGTAACAGGGTTATCCAACATAGTAGGATCCCGTACAGGTGGAGGCGCTGTCACCAGACGGATCAGACACACCCCAGGCTCCCAGCAGTGGAGGTTCAGGCCTCCTGTGCCCAATGTTACTACCAGGAGTTTCATGTTTGGCACATGCTTGGCACATGTTTAGCTCTGTTATGTGGGCACTCTTTAAAAAGTAAAACTGTACACCAACAAATAAATATGATAAACACTGAGCATCATAATAACCATTTCTCATTACCTCCCTGGAAATTATGTTACCATTGTGAATTTTATATAATTATTCATATTTATAGAGCTGACAGTATACATAGCATTGACTTTTCAGGCCCAATGAGTCTCTGCCCTGCAGAGCTTACAATCTAATTTTGGTGGCTGAGGTACAGAGATATAAATGGACTTGCCCAAGGTCACAAGCAGCTGACACCGGGATTCAAACAGGTTTCAGTCACATGTAATCAGATTGTTTTTAGCTGTTTTGCTCCATATTTGTTTTCTATCTGCACCTTGCAGTTTAGTGCCTGAAAGGTATGGTTCCACCTGGGGGTGGGTTGTTTTGTGCATAGCTATGAAGCAAGGGGTCTCTGGAGCTGAACAGTGTTCATTTAAGCTCCGGGGACCCTCTGCTTCCCGAGATACTTAATGGAGATGGTCATGTCGGCAGCAGCCTCGGCTGGGCAAAAATGATGGCGGTTTAATGGTCTCGCTGCATCCCTTATGGCTTCCCATTGGCCTGTGTGACGCGGGAGCTTTAAACCTGCATGAGATACCAGCAGCATCTACGGAGGTAAGTATCTTGGGAAGCAGTGGGTCCACGGAGCTGAAATGAACGCGGTTAAGCTCGGAGCCCCCCTGCGTCATACGTAACTTGTTATATTCCAAAATCCTCCATTTAATCGATTTCTAATTCAGACGTGTCAACTCATTCAATTTCGGAGTCTCACTGATTTGGAGTCAGTGTCACTGAATTTTAGCATCAGCATCTCTTAGACTTAAATGGAGTCTCCCTGACACAAATCAGAACATTTCCATTAAAATGCCATTTATTTGTAGGTCCAGGATCCTTACTGAATTTTTTTCCACCACAAATGACGCCTCTGCTAATTATTAGCGATAAGCTAAACATTGACGCACATTGCCACTCTGGCAGAGAAGGGGTTACAACACCACACAACTAAGCCACAGATGAGGATAATGCTCTCTGGAGAGGCAGACTTCTCATATACTGTACAAAGCTTGTCACCAGAGGCTGCATACACAGATGAAACAGCTGCGCGTTTCATTTTGCTAGAAAAAAAAACTCGCCTGTGATCCCAACGCAGCAACATCCTCAACCCTCTGGAGTCCTGTGCTGCGGTGAGGATTTATTAATTATAAACATACGCTGCTAAATCCCGTCCCCAGAGCAAGTGCAATTAATACAGCTCGACATCTTTATAAGGCAGCATCAAACTGCCCAACTCCAACAGCCGTCTGCTGCTGCGGAGGGAAGCGGAGGTAGCGCTCGGCACAGGGCCTGGCAGTTTTCTTAAGCAGATCTATAAAAGGGTTGCATTAACTGTACCTAAAGGAACAAACCTATAAAATAGAGGGATATAAAAAAAACAAACAAACAGACCTGAACATAAAATCCGGGAGCCCATGAATCTGCAGGCATAGAGAAGAAATAGAGCAAGGTTTTCTTCTTTGAACCACACACAATTATGATTAGATGTTGGTTTTTGCCTTGTGTTTGCTGGAGAGGCCGCCAGGGAATAGCAAAGATTTGCTGAAATCCTTCAGCGGTAAAAGTTGATGCATTTGTCACTACTGACTGTTAAAGAGGCAGTCCCATTTAAAATGAAATATTCGTTTTTTCCCAGTTGCATTTCATTACTCTTCTTTTCAACCCGCACGGCTGGTTCCTCTGGCAGCGGCAGAATGACTATCTATATGTACTGAGCTCACCACCTTTCGGGTCCTATCCTCCCTGTGCTGGAATGCTCTGGCACTAATTCTAGCAGCCGGTACAGGGTTCCAGCATTTCTAAAGGCTCCCCTCTCCCCCTGGGGCCTTACCTTTGGAGCAGTTGTGGCAGTGGGAGCCAGCCCAGGTGGTTCTAGCACGTAGGTTAGGCCCCACCCAGTCAGGCCCAACTCCCGCAATCACCACTTGGGTGGGCTCCATATATCGCCGCCACTGCACCTGCTCTACTTGTAGGGCTTGGAGCTGAGAGGGGGGACTTTTTTTTTTTAAACGTGCACCGGGGCCCACCTGTTGCCCAATTTCACCACTAGCGAAGCGGTTAGCAACTCAGCACTGATCAACTTTGGAATTTTTGCTGCATTGGGAACTCATAACAAATCCTTAACCCTTTGAGTGCCAGAGGCCACTGCACCTGAGGGCCACAGCCCCTCCAGCACATCGCGATCACGTGACCAGTCCTCAAAGACATCACGTGATTGCACCATCACTGATGATGGAACAGAAGTTCTCCTCTTCCATTCCCTGCCGGCTAGATCGTGTTCAGCACAAAATGCAACTTTCCCTAGAAAACGAGCTGAAAGCTCGAACCCCTGGAGTGCCGGACCCCATGATGGGGTGGCTACATTATGGGGTATTCACAGGTAGGGTTGCCAGGTGGCTTTTCCAAAAATACTGGACACAATGGTGAAAGGTGCGATGCGCTCAAGACACACACAAGCTCGGCGTACGCGCACATACACACCTCCCCTCTCCATGTTCTTTCCTCCTTTCCTTTGCACCACCACCAGGCTCCTGACACCTCCTCCTGATTGTATGTGGAAAAAACTATGGCGCTCCCCTACAATAATTGAAATCTAGAAAATAGTGAGAGCCTAAAACAAAGAAATAATATACTGGCCATTCAGATTGCAGCTCAACCGTAAGGAGATCCTTCCTTGACCTCCACCAATCAGTTTTCTTGTAGTAATGGTGAGCGCATGGAGATGGGAGAAAGGATACACAGGGTAAATGTTAACACACTAAATACAATACATATAAATTTACATACACAGGGAAAGGATGGTGGACTACATCAAAAAGGCTGATGCCAGATCTACTCACACGGGCAAGTGTGAGCCAATCTCATCAGGGTTTCTTTATGTTTGTCCTGTTCGAAATCCACTTCAAGGGATAGTATCCAAGGATAATAGGAGGGGAGATGCGAATGGTTCCCTCCCTCTGGTTTAGCTCCAAATAGGGGCAAAAACACGATCATATGAGAAAAGGGTGAATTTATTGAAACAATAGGTAAGTATGCAGAACTTACATGTGAATAAAAACACTTCTGGCGTCCGTCTCTCTTGCGTCAGCTCGTGCAGGGATCCCCCCTGCTGCCACGTCCGGTCGCAGGGCCTGTGACTGAGCTTTTCCCTCAGGAAGTACGGTAGCCTTCAGTGATCCAAAAAAAGCAGCTATGCCGACACAGGACTGAACCATTCGTATCTCCCCTCCTATTATCCTTGGATACTATCCCTTGAAGTGGATGTCGAAGAGGACAAACATAAAGAAACCCTGATGAGATTGGCTCACACTTGCCCGTGTGAGTAGATCTGGCATCAGCCTTTTTTTTATATAGTCCACCATCCTTTCCCTGTATATGTAAATTTATATGTATTGTATTAACATTTACCCTGTGTATCCTTTCTCCCATCTCCATGCGCTCACCATTACTACAAGAAAACCTCTTCCTGATTGTCTGCATTACCCAGCAGCCAATCAGGATGGAAGAAGCTGCCCAGCCCCCTAGCAACAGCCGTGCTCAGGAAATCCCGTGACCCCCAAACCGGTCAGGTCACTATGTCCAGAGAGGCAATACTGGACATATACATGTCCAGTATTACCTCTAGTTTTTTATTGGACAGAGTGTCGAACTACAGAACAGTTCGGTTCAATACTGGACACCTGACAATCTTATACACAGGGTTAACAAACACAGCATGTATTGTATAGTCTCTGATATGTGCTGCTGAGCTTTTCACAGGTCCTTAGTTTTCAAAACGGATAAATGAATTTTGAATGAAGAAACAGCCTTTACGATGGTAAAGGTCGAGGTATGTTGCTGAAGGCTTTAAATGTTTTGCTGTTTCAATATATGTAGTATCGGTAAGCAGGAAAAGCTGGTTGAAAAGTATAGTATAGTCAGTTTGGGAAATAGAAAAATGTTGACTTGTTAGAGGCTCTAGTAAAGTCTATGAGACAGATGACAATAAAAACTAATAAATGAGGACAACTTCAAATGAGAGACACTAGACCAGGGGCCTCCAACCTGTTAGCTCGCCTGCTGCTAGTGGGTATCTCGCTCCTGGCTCCGCTGCCCCTAAGCAGTGCCACCAAGGCCACCGACAGGGTGACTGCTTGGTGCGAGCAGTGGCTGCAGGGTGCCCAGATGCTGCTGGAAGTTGGACCCAGCCAGAGGTCGGGCTCAACTTCTGCTTTGGCTGCTGGGCCTATAGTTGCTGCTGGGTCCAGACTGCAGCAGGCCTCTCTCTCCTGCCTCCTCCACTGGGTCTCTCTCTCCTGCCGGTCCGCGGCAGAAGTTGAACCTGCCCAGAAGCCAGGCCCAACTTAAGCATCCGTGGGTCAGCGGAGGTGTCCCCCCTAAAGGTGTGTTTTGTGTGTCTGGGGTTATTGTGTATGTGTGGTGGGGTTATTGTGTATGTAGGGGCGTTTTGTGGCGGTACTGTATGTGGGGGGGATATTGTGTGTCTGGTGGTAATGTGTGTGTGTCAGGGGTGTTGTGTGTGTGGGGTATTGTTGGGGTATTGTGTGTGGGTTGTTTGAGGGGGTATTGTTTGGGGGGGTTTGGGGAGTATTTTGTTTGTCTTTGTGTGGTATTGTGTGGGGGTATTGTGTGTGTGTGTGTGGGGGGGGGGGGGGGTGTTGAGTGTGACGAGGATTTCCCCGCCCGATCACCAGAGGACATTTACAATACATGTTTTAGTAGCTCAGGATAATTTTCATTGACCAGAAGTAGCTCTTATTACAGAAAAGTTTGAGACCCCTGCACTAGACAGACCAGTGGAACTTTAACTAACCAGGTTTTTGGTGAAAAATAATATTGCGAATTGCAATATATTTAAAGCATTTTAACCTCTGCAGCGCCAGCGATGCTTTGCTCTATTGAATGGGGGAGTAGAGATAAATCGCCTACACTTTGCACGAAATGGTTAGTATCAATGCAACCACAAGTCCACTTGCCCAACCCCCAAAGTTAACTGCTCAGCTTCTGTATTAGCCGCAATGAGGACTAATTCTAATTCTGCAATTGCTACAAATGTCTAGTGCTTGGATAACATTGTTACTGTAATAATAACCGCTGCCGCTGTGTACTTTGTTTAAGAATAGTACTCCCCGGAGGGAGTTTATAACCTTTCTGCAGCTGCTGTTTGCAGCGGAATATCCAAAACAATTCAAGACACATTTGGGGCAGCTTGAAACGAGCAGTTGTGCTGAGTTAATTCTGCCACAAACCATAAAGATAAAGACAAATCAACTGCTTAGCTACTGCATTAGTACTGTTGTCCTAACTTTGTAATCTCTAGGCCAAGAGAGGGAGGCAGACTGAAAGAGAATGTCTGAAAGTCATTCACTGATAGAGTAGTGGATACATTAAACATTCTCACAGTAAAGATGGAGAAAAAAAACCTTGAGAAAGGTTCCACTCCGGAACGTCGGACTGGGCGGCCTATTCATCTAGTATTGATGCCTAATACAGACTTTTTTTGTTTACACTGATCTGAGTGCAGTCTTCCTTTACCGGACGTGAGAATGGAAATGTTGTTCTATTATTATTACTGTATTAGAGACTGGCACCTGTTGATGTTTTTGAGTACATTGAGTGCAAGCTGAGAATTGTTTCTTTATGCATATATATACTATATATACACACACACGCGCACACACACATAGGGTGTCCACACTAAAAGAGACATGGACCATCCTGTCTGTTCTTGCCACAGTTAATGAAGGAGTTAATTGGAGGAAGATGCAAGAGGGTGTTAGCCAGCCTATTAACCCGTCTGAGACAGGGATCAACTATATACACACACACACACACAGTGGCGGAAGTAGGCTATAGCCTAAAGCGGCAATTTTGGGTGGAGAAAATGTGTGTGAGAAAGCCTTACCTTTTCTGGAGTGGCCACATCCTGTAGCGTCACGTCATCATGGTGAATCGTCACATGACGCTCCAACGTTACATGCCACTGTGTAGCCATGAGAACACAAAATCAATATGCTAAGGCAGAGGGCCACAACCGAGCCTACAGGGATTCTGGGAAATGACATGCAAATGAGCACACGTGTCACCTTTGTGCTCACAAGTGATAACGGTGGAGGTTTTTTGTTGCCTTTTTCACCCACCATATCTTAAAATGTATATGGTAAACCTACCAAGCCTAGAAATATTGCAAAGCAAGTATAAACCAACCTCACACTGATGATACTCATCAAGGTTGAAACATGTCCGTGAGTGGTTTGACGCTTTGCTTGTCCCATGCTGTGCTTAAAAGCTGTGTGAACGCCGATGCATTTGCTTATATGGGCTTCATGTGAATACATTTTCCAGGCAAAAGGTGACACATTGTGTGCTCATTTGCATGTCATTTCCCAGAATCCCTTGCTGCAGTGGGAGCACTGTATGCTAGGTGATAATGGTTGAAAGGCAGGGTGCAGACCTGTCTTAAGACATGTGAATGTGCGCACAAGTGATATTCTTTATTGGATATATATATCCCAATATGATGTGTCATGACTTTGATTAGTTAAATCAATCATTAAAGCTGCAGTTCAGTCAATATCCTGCATGTGTGTTTTTTTTAATAAATCAGTTCTGTAGTAAGAAAAAATACTTTTAGCATTTTCTGTTTTTAAAAAAACAACTTTGAAAGACCAATTTTCTTGTATTCTATTTTAACAACCATTTGCTAAGGCACTGCCCCTTCATGTCCTGTCACAAGCTCTGGCACACCCCTTTGTCAGCACTGCCCTCCCTCTAGCACATGTCAGTGCTGGATTGCTCATGAATATTCATGAGCTTCCACTGCCAGTCAAGCAGATTATAAACAAATCCCAGCTTTTAATATGTCACCAAATTTCGACCTATCAATACATGGAAAACGAATTGAGCTGCAGCTATACTGTTCTTTAGCTAATTAGAGATTGCCCACATGAAACTATTGAAGTAAAAAAATAAATGTAAAAAAAAAAAAAAAAAAAGACTGAACTGCAGCTTTAAGGGAGTGAATAGCTTTAGCCATGAACGGAGATCACTAACAGGGAATACAAAAAGTGGGTTGGCATGGCGAAGCGCCCTCTGGTATGTTACATGATGACGTCAACAGCTTAATGGGAATTAGAGGCGAACGGCATATGTGGGCAGATGTAGCTAATAGGGAAATTAAGAATAGGGGCTTTTTTGGCGCCACTTGGACCCTTTAACTATAGCTAGTCTCCACATGTGTCACGACTCCCAGAAGAAGACGCTGGTCGAAACGCGTAGGAGTGGAATCTTCCTGCTGGATACCCTCACTTTCTCCAGCTGGAGAAACATGTATTTATATCCTCAATGCTTATGGACTTGTTTTTGCAAGACTGATGGATTTGTGGTTTCAGTGACTTTGATTTGTGCCTGTCTGATATTATCATGCATATGCCTGGATTTTGTGGGACGTAGTTCCTTAATGCTGATTGGGAATTATCTATAGGAGACAACTCATCTTTCATTGTCAGACAGCTGTTACCAGTTAGGAATTAAATTAACACACAGATTCCCAGTTAGCTCAAACGCCAACACCCACCACATCATATATATATATATATCTTTATATATATATTGTGACAAACGCCCCTCTTTTGTAGCGCTGACGTCTGTCTGGGTTCTTCCCGACACAGTCTTCTAGGGTTATTTATACAACAAACAGGAACATGCAAAGTATTACGTTGCTTAACTCAGGCTTCTGCCTGCTTTATTTTCATCCAAGTAAGGTACTGCAGCTTTAACATGTGTAGGCAGGAGGTACTCAGACATTTAACCTTCAGCGGTTTACTCATATCAGTGTTATAGCATTTCACACAGTGTCACTTTTAAGAAATAAAAAAACAAATCATATAAAGAAATCCTATCCCTTTCAGGGAACTAACTACACATCAGAATCAGCCTCTAACTGCGAACTAACTGGGCCAACTAACCTGGTTCCCCAGCTTAAAACAATGCCCTCTCATTTAGGGTCACTAGATACAGCACAGTCTTTTAGCAACAGCAATAAACATTTGTTTTGTCTTATCTGTTCGTGGTGGGAACTCGGTCCCAAGTGTCCAGGCAAATCCTCTGGTACTGTGATACTTGGAGGGGCCGTCCACCCCGAAACTGGATACCGGGGAGCAGCGATACCCCCAGCCTCCAGGCTCTAAGGAGAGAGACTGAAATGCAAACCTCTCTGCTCTAAATACCTGTGCAAGTGATTAGAAGAGCAGGTGAGGGAGAACTAGACCCATTGTAATCTGTGGTCTGGATTTTCCATCCAGCAGTCTGAGTTAATGTGAAGCTGTGGAATGGATCATTTTTAACTATTCCTGCACTTTCTGACCTAAAACGGGGCAGAAAGCTGCCTAACATCTTTGGACTATGTCACAATATATATATATACAGTGTTCGACAAACCTATACATTTGCACGCCTCGGGCGAGTGGATTTAACATCGTGGCGAGCTCCTATTGGCCCAAGCAGCACACGTGTGGTACTAGGTGGCGAGTAGATTTTTTTTGTTCGGCGAGTAGATTTTTGGGGGATTTGTCGACCACTGTGTATATATATATATGTGTGTGTATCAAAAGGAATGCTACTGAGGGTGCCAAATGTATACAACAAAAGACAGGGGTGCCCAGTTTAGTGCAATTTTCTCTTGCTACTTTTTAAACCGCACGAAACGTGTAAGAGTTGTTCTCTTGCTACTTTTTAAATGTGCCGCACGAAACGCGTAAGAGTTTTACTCTTGTTACTTTTTAAATGTGCCCTTAATAAATCTTTTTTGTACCGAGAATCTCCCCAAGGGGCCCATCCAGCCCAGCACCTGCCTTGAACTGACCATGGATCTGTGCTGACCCTCCGTCATTTCTTTAGAGCAGAACCATACTTAACATGCAGTAAACACACAAAATTCAGAAAATAACCAAAGCCACTCCAAACTGTATATTATGAACAACACTACCAGGATGATTTTCAAATTCTGTATATAAATACGCATACTGTACGTCTGTTTTTTTCAGCAAGATTTAACCCTTTCTATGTATCACTGCCTGTCACGTACAGCACACCTTTGAGCATGTGACCTGCATATGGGACAAACGTCAATACACAGCTCGCAACCTGTCCCACTCTTCACCTTCGCAAATGTCCCTCAAATAGACAATATCTCCCATAACACCATCCGCATATACCATCTGTCTACTCTAGCCAACTCACCTTGCTCCTCCACAAAGGTACCTTCAATGAGTTAATATTAACCCCTTACTCATTTGCAATCATATCTATACACTACCACAATCCGAGAAATGCAAATAAAAGATGTAAAATTCATATTTGCCAGGGTCTCAGGTCCCTGTTTATTATAGAAAAACTATGCACTAAACACACACAAATCTGTAGTAAAATGTGTCCGAAAATTTAAATACTCTCTCCAGAGTGTGCAAAAGTTAATTCAGAGCCCAAAGCATCACTTATTAAATGTTTTAATATATATAAAAATACAGTTCTTAGATTACAGAAAAAGGATTACAAGAACATACAATTATAGTAAATGCAGGACAGTTTCTTAAAATAACAGGATAAAACAAAATCAGAAATCCCTATACATTACCACGTCATTGGTTTTGTCCCAGAGAGGTCACTAGCGCAGAAGAGAGAAATCATGTTTGGTTCAAAAACACACCTCTGTTGAAATCTGATTTTCATAATCTTTGCTAAGGCTTACGTATTATTGAAGTGAAACTTCTTTAGTGGCACCTCTGATGGGATAAAACTGGATAGATGGGGGGCGAAATGTGAAACGGAAGTGACGTCACGTAATGGACGCCGCTCCGCTCACACGTCCCCTGTCACATGTGGCGGCGGCGGCGATAGCCGCCGGCGCCGCTCCTAATCGCCGCCGCACCCCTCACCCTCCCACACCTGGTTGCTCACATATGCGGCGGCGATAGCCGCTGCTCCTAACTGCCGCTGTTCCGCCGCCCGCTACCATGCCGCGTGCCACGCATGCACAGAAGCGGCTGGCAGCGGCGCCGTTCCCCGCCCGCTGCCATGCCGATGGACAGGAGGAGGGAGGCAGGCGCCGGCGCCGCTCCTAACAGCCTGGGAATGGGGGGGTTTGAGCGCACCGCTGGGGGGTGGGGAAGGGGGGAGCTGGAGCGCGCCGCCGGGTTGTGGGGAAGGGGGGAGCTTGAGCGCGCCGCCGGGGGGTGGGGAAGGGGGAGCTTGAGCGCGCCGCCGGATTGTGGGGAAGGGGGGAGCTTGAGCGCGCCGCCAGGGGGTGGGGAAGGGGGGGAGCTTGAGCGCGCCGCCGGGGGGTGGGGGGGTATCTACTCAGAAGACTCAGACTGAGCCCCCCAGGTCCGCAGCTCCACCGGGGGTGGGGGGAGTCAGGAGAGAGGGGGCAGGACACAGACAGAGAGACATACGGTGTGTACACACAGAGAGATACACATACACTGACAGACACACACACACTGACAGACACGCACACACTGACATACACACATTGACTGACACATACACACATTGACTGACACATACACATACTGATTGACACACACACACACACTGATTGACACACACACACACTGACTGACACACACACACACTTACTCTGACGCACGCACACACTGACGCACGCACACACTGACGCACGCACACACACTCTGACGCATGCACACACACTCTGACGCACGCACGCGCACACTCTGACATGCACACACTCTGACACACACTGACGCACGCACGCACACCCCAGTGATGTACCGAACACTGCCCCTGAATGATGTGCCTATTCCTTCCCCCCCCCTGTGAGCTCCCCCACCCGCTCAACATTCATGATGCTGGTACTGCTGTCAATAAACACATACACACACACACTGACACATGCACACTTTGACGCACGCGCACGCACACTGACTGTCACACATACGCACGCACACTGACTGACACACATACGCACGCACACTGACTGACACACATACGCACGCACACTGACTGACACACATACTCACTGACTGACACACATACACACACTGACTGACACACATACACACACTGACTGACACACATACACACACTGACTGACACACATACACACACTGACTGACACACATACACACACTGACTGACACACATACACACACTGACTGACACACATACACACACTGACAGACACAGAGAGACATTCACACAACACAGAAAGAGAGAGAGACATACACTGACACACACACACACACACACACACATTGACTGACAGATACACACACACTGACTGACACACACACACACACACACACACACTGACTGACACACACACACACACACATTGACTGACACACACACACACACACACACACATTGACTGACACACATGCACACACTGACACACATGCACACACTGACTGACACACATGCACACACTGACCGACACACATACACACACTGACCGGTACAGATACATACACTGACCGGCACAGATACATACACTGACTGACACACACACAAACAAACACACATACATACTCTTTGACTGACACACATACATACTCACTGACTGACACATACACTGACTGACACATGTGTGCCGAGCACGCGCGTTATAAGTCAATTTCTGTGACAAAAGTCAAAGAAGTTTCACTTCCTATGCGCGTGCACAGCACACACAGCTTTTTTTTTTTCCAATTGAAACAACATAAGCCCACCTCTGTCCTAAAACAGCTGCGCGATTGACAGTTTTATTACAGAGTAAAAAAACCTGCTACAAACGAGGTTTAGATTTTGCCTCAGCATATAACCTCACTCATAACTTCCCACCTCTAATACTGAGACACATGTGAGTCACATCAATATATCCAGGCGAACATGGTGGATGCAACAAGACTAATCACGACCGTCTTAATCCTAAATTTGAGTGACAAATGGATATCGGTCCTTTGAACCTCTTACCCATGCAGTGTGTGGTCTTGTTATATGCCACTTTGTAACACTTAGTATGTACAGTAGATGACATTACATGATATTCACATTTTTAATAAAGTCCTTTAATGAAAGTATAACCTGTGTTTCAACTCTTTTTGGAATGCACCAGTAATTATTCATGGATGTTGAGACTTCTTTGAGGCTGCCAGTATAGTATCTGGTTAGCGTGTACGACCTTCTAAACACATATGTCATGTTTAGTGGACCATCCTTGAAAGACCCCCCCCCCCATCAAGTTTTCTTTGAAGCCCCCGACCCTGCCCCCCCCCCCTCACAGACCCAGGAAAGGTCTTGACCTGTCATAAACCCAATACATTGTATTTTGAAACCCAAATTGTTGCACCATTAACCCCTGAAGCACCAAATGGATTAAAAAAAATAAGATCTCATGATATTATCATGACACTGCCATTACTTAATATTGCTCCTACTTGACACCCTGCACGCAAAGCTTCACTGACATTACATGACAACATTATTTGGGACTTCTGGAGCTGAACATGAAGTGTAGATAAAGAGAGGATTTCCTTTCTCATCAGCAAACACAGCGGACGCCACACATACAAGACAATAGGCGAGCATTTATTATAGGCTGATTGTGCAAATACACTGCAGCTTGGCACTTATGCTCTGAGCTTTGAAAGCTGCATTAAAGTAGTTCCACTCAATAAATCTCCTAAATGATAAACAGAAAGCTGCCAGGTACCTCTTGGCTGTGCCTCTCTGTGGTTGAAAAATTAGTGTTTGCTATTGCAAGAAAGGATGTAAAGACAAGTATCAAGTGAACATTACTCAAGTAGGAATTAAATACATGATCAGAGGGAACAAGCACATTTTCTAACAGTATATCCCTTCTTTACAATAAACAGGAGGCGAGTGGTAGTTAAAATTAGGCTGTAAGCTCTGCGGGACAGAAATAATTTGTAATATCCCTGTGCATCGTTGACCCAGGAACAGGAGTTATTCTCCTCGAAATCGTGCGTGCTTTTTGACCACTTTAATATGGATACCAAATAAATGCTTATTTTATGATTTTCTAATGGGAATCGGAAAGAATAGACTGAAATAAAGAAAATATAATGCAGGCCTGCCACAGATCAAAGGGACCTTTCTGTTGGATGTAAATCCCCAGAGCCACTTAGCAACATACAATAAAATAGTAATAAAGTAAAAGCAATACATCATATAACACCTTAGCTATAGTTTTCAATGGGTTCTTTATCATTTAAGATGTGTTCAATAGCTTATGCAAAGCTTAACTGCATAAAAAAAGCAATTAGCATCAAATTTGTAGATACGGTATCAACTGCTTTCATTGTAGGCCAGTTTCCAAACTGAGGATAGAATACCACAGTAGTGAGTGGGACAAAGTTATTAAACTTTTTGTAGAATTGAATGAGTAAATAAAATGTTTCCACCAGTATTTCTGAAAAATGGAACATTTCGTAATAGTACATGCCATTAAGGATAAATAACAAGGCAACTTGTACCAAAAATATTTTTTTTTTTAACCTTTATAAGAGGGGCGTTAAATGAGATTGTCCTATGTTACGTCACTGGGCTTTTTCCAGATGCACTGTACCTTTACATTGTTATAAGTTCATTTAAAATGACATGTATGTTTTGTGCCATAGATAAAGACCACCTACACATTTGTCTTCATATGTGACCATATTTTAATTAAGTAGCTGTGTGGTCTTAAAATAACAATTGTGTACCATTTTATGGTTCTTCAATAAAATGTGTCACAGCCTACATAAAATCCTATTTTTATGAGCACAGCAGGGCTGGTTGTTAATTTTCTCAGCTGTATTATTAAAAAAGTGGTTCTTGCAGTTTTTGGAGTATACCTTTATGTTTTTGCCAATTCATAGAACTCCTTCATTGGCAGAGGCATCTTCGGCAGTCAAAGGGTTAAGGATCAGCAGAGGAAAAAGGAATACTACTCTTAAAGATTCAGCTGAAGAACATTAGTTGCTGTAGTTGCACCTTAGGGGAAGCAGAGGTTGTGGTGGCACATCTTTGAACTCTTACTGCTGAGGCATCAACAATTTCATCTGTGAAGCAGGGCAGCAGTTAGAGACACGGCTGGTTTAATGTCACTGGGAAGACTGGTTCTCCATCCCTCCAGAGGGACAGACCTGAGCGAAGCATTTCAAATACACACATCAACTTTGTTGGGCGGTGAGCTTATTATATATTTGGAGCTCTTCTAACGACCCAACAAGAGAGGCGTGAACGTGTGGGCAGAGATTCCAAAACCTTACTCGGACTGTAGTCGATACAGCTACTAACGCTTTGCACTGTGTTCAGAGAAGGTATTTGGTTAGACAAGTTGAAACACCATTAAAATAAGTACGGGTGCTGATCCTGCTTTCAGGAAATTGAGATGATGTTCAACCCCTCCACTGCCACAGGGGCCAGTAACGCAATGCGAGCGCCATCTCTGAAAATACAGGAAGTTAACCGGCAACAAAAACTGTAAGTATCTCAGGATTCAGAGGCTCCCGAGCTAAAGGTAGTGCAGAGAACCCCCCCACCTCCAAGTTCTAATTCTGTAAATTAAACATGTCAAACCCTCCTATGGGGTTACCATGACCTTTTAGGGGTTAATGGTGTGGAACCACATAGGTAGGGATAGTTTTCCTATTACACAGGATTGGCGGTGAGTCAGCACATGCTAAGCCCCGCCCTGTTTTGTCTGTAGACAAGGTTGTCAGAGGTGATACATGTATAGGGAGTAGAAGGTTTTAGAGGGTAGGTTCCTGGAAGGGTGAGGTGGAGGAGCCTGTGTACATAGTTAAGAAATATATTCCTGCGTATATAGGACAGGCCTGTTCCCGTTTATTATGTTCTACTAGTTAGGGACAGTGCCCTTTCATATAGGGCCCGAGGGATGGCCAAGCTGAACCCAGTGGTACACAGAAGAAGAGGCATACATGCCAGAGAAGTTCCCTTGAGGGGGATCCGAGGGTGCCATAGGATCAGCTCTACAGGCCCCCTGCCCCCGAAAACCATCCACCACAAACAACCCAACCCCTGTCGGCAGCCCTGATTTTGCTACCTGGGCATGCTATATGAATATATACATGTATAATGTTAAAAAAACATGATTTTCCTTATCGCTAGCTGCTGATGTTACCATTACTACAGACTGCTTAATTTTAACCTACTGGACCCTTAATATTTCAAACGCTTATATCTCCGGAACAAAGCATAAGATTAAAAAATAAATAAAAACAACTTTGAAATGTATAGTAAGAAATTTCTTAAAGTAATACAAATAAAATGCAAAAAAAATGGCAATAAGTAGACTGCTGGTCTAACTAATATTGCCAAGAAAGTAGTGCAAGATATCACCTTTAGGTTTTGGGGTCTGAACTGAAAAATACAATGTGAGAAATGCTATTAAGTCACATAGTAAAACATGGCTGCACTTACTTCCACTGCACGCCAGACATGTATTCATTAAAGAAGAAAGTACAGGGATAAGTTAAGTAAGCTATAAAAATCAGAAATTAAGTTATTTTCCTCTATCTCACAGTCATCGAACACATTTGTATCTTTTAAAACAGATTTAGGCTTTTCATCAGAAAAGGGTTGTTGTAAGTCTCTTTTTATAGGGGTTCAAGTTTGAGGGTGACTATTACCAGTCAGAAAGCTGCTATCTGGAAGAGCGAGTGGTTACACTGCTAGCTGGTTTTTGATAGGCGTGTATTCTCCATTCATTGAAGTGATGGAAAGAAGGAAATCAGGGAAGTAATTCCACAAGACAAGCTAGTAACGCGTTGCCAAGCGTCTGTAATTTTACATCTCAGGTGCATCTGTCTCTTGATATCGCCTTTGATCTATAGTTTCTCCTGATGCCGGGCAGCAAATGTGTAACTCTCAGGAAATATATTGCTGTGCACGATGACTAATGAGATCATGGGGGAGACGATGACATGTCGCTAACGAGCTGCCCTTCAAAGGTTAATGTTTAGTGGTCTCCTTGGGAAGCTTTTCAAGGGCAGCAGACAGACTGCGCTGTAACAGAGATGTGTAGGGGACTGGTATCAGCTGGCTGAGCAGAGACAAAGCAGGTAGACTGATACATTATGTGCGCCAGAGCGGGAATACAGGTGGGTGTGGGCTTATAAAGTTATTACCATTCATGTGAAGAGATACAAAACTACAAGAGAGGTAAATGGATTTCAGTTCCTATTAAGTAGAATATTTTAGCTGCAATTTCTTTTGAAGTCAAAGGCCCTTATAACACTGGGAGACATTTATAATATTTCTGCCTACACAATATATTAAACACGATAAAGTTTTATTGTTAACCATTATTACAGCAAGGAGTATTATTTGAAAGTTGCCTGTGTCTGTGCTGCTGATGGCCAACGCAAAATTGAAAATAGACTTGTGATGTCATCATTTCTTAGCTTCTTGTATTACTTTTAAGAGCCCCCCTGCTCCCCCCCCCCCCCCCAGCCCCCTTCGCCATCACTTTTTTAGTGTGAACAATTATATTATTTACTTACTTTATGTACATAACGCCCTCCTACTTTCCTTCCAGGGACCATGTAAAGGTGCAGTTTACTTATTTTCTCTTCTCTAGCAACCTTGCCAAATGCGTTCAATGTTTGGAACATTTGATGGTTGATCTGGTGGTTGAAATTACACTAAAAAACACAGGGGAAATTACACACAGAAAGAAATGAAATGTTGTGACCAAATGTATATGACATTTGCTGAATAAAGGGACTGATGAGGTGGCCAGTTTTGGTGATCCAAAAACAAACCACTCCAAGCAACATGATCTTGTTCTTCTGCACCAAAGCATGGACTGATTGTGCCTGCAAAACCATATGTACACTGCTGTACGCAGTGCAGTGCTATAAGAGTAGCAAATGTATTGTTATGTAAAAGGGCGAGCCAGCGGTTTTGGAGGAGAAAAATAAGAATGCTGATATCTATTGTGTGACCCACAGTAGGTCACAGCCCAAGCTTTTGTCGGACTGAATGAGTGGGCTCAGTGAATAAAGCCACTGACTCTGAAAACCATGAGACTGACTTTGAAACAGGAGAGTCTAGTTCAATCTTGGCGTCAGCTCCTTGTTACTTCCTCCAAGTTACTTTATCAGAAAAAATAAGTGTGTGTCGGCTTAAAACCCCATTCTAATAAAACAACATTTGGGGTGGGGGGTTGTAACGCGTAGCTCACCACAAACGAAGTGCGACCGCGGTGCTGAGGTAGGGAATTGATTAGCACCAACCCACAGCCACGCGGGAGCGCCTAGGATGTAGATTGGTCGTGCAAGCCAGGTCAGGATTATAAATGTGAGGATAGTTGTTGGTACTTGCCAGGTCAGGAGTGGAGAGTTGCGGATCGTCAGGGTGCGTAGCCAAGTTCAGGATTGGAGAATAGCAGATCGTCGGGGTACGTAGCCAGGTTCAGGATAGGAGAGTATCGGATCGTTGGAGTACTTAGCTAAGGTCAGGACTGGAGACAGGAGAATGGTCGTTAGAAGCCAGATCAGGAGAGGAGAGGTGCGGAGTCTAAGTAGAGAAGCAGGGTCAAGCAACAAGAGGTTAACAGGCACGGCCAGGTCACAGAGCAGGAATGCCGCAAGGTGCAGCGTCACACTAGACTAGCAATGAGAGTCTGAAGCAGGGAAGTATAAATAGGAAGACCCTCCAATAGAAAGCCAGGGCGGAACCAGGAAGTAGAATCCAATTGGCTGCTGGTGCACACAGGTGTGCCCTATGATGCAGCCTGATCAGGAATAGAGGCGGGACCGATCGCGCACTGACCCGCGCGTGTCACGGAGGACAGGAGGCGGTGCCTAAAACACGAATCACTCCCCCGCTGGTCCCGTCCATAATCAGAGCGGGGCGGAGGTTAGAAAGCGCGTCAGCGGGGAGGCTGGATGAGCACACCCGTCGCGCGCCAGAGAGGGGGGGTGGAGTCAGAACCCACGGGCAGAGAGTTAGATCCACGCGCGCGCGTAACTGGGCCATGAGATAGCGCGTCCTGGGTGTCCGTCATGGGAGGATTATTGAGGTGAGGAGACGGTCTGCGGCCGCCAGTATGGCGGATCCTCACAGTACCACCACCCCCCTTTAGGAGCGACCTCTAAGCGACTCCACGATGGCTTATCAGGGAATTTGGAGTGAAAAATGCGAACCAGTCTGGCTGCGTGAACCCAGTGACTCGGAATCCAGGATCTTTCCTCCGGACCGAAACCTCTCCAATGCACCAGATAATGCAGAGATCCTCTGGAGATCTTTGAATCCAGAATATATTAAATCTCTTACTCGGGTTGGCCTTGAGGAGAAGTGGACGGAACCAGAACTGAATAAGCATTCTGGACCATAGGTTTGAGAAGCGAAACATGAAACACAGAGGGGATCCTCATGGAAGGAGGGAGAGCGAGTCGATACGCAGCTGGATTAATCCTCTCGGAGACAGAAAAGGGTCCAAGAAATCTGGGTGCGAATTTCATAGAAGAGACTTTCAGCCTGATATTCCTGGATGACAACCAGACCTTGTCGCCAGGCTTGAGGTCCAGAGCAGGTCTGCGGTGGCGATCTGCCTGATTCTTCTGCCTATTGACTTCTTGCCTGATGTTGCCCTGAATCCTTTTCCACAGGTCTTGCAATACTCTGATTCTGTCACTGCCGCTGAGACCCCTGAGGAAGGTAGAACAAGAGGGAGAGTAGATGGGTTGAATTCGTAATTTACGAAGAAGGAGACTCCAGCGTTGAACCACTCCGTACGTTGTTGTGGGCGAATTCTGCCCAGGGTAAGAGTTCAGCCCAGTCATCTTGGGAGTCCGATATAAAGCAGCGTAAATACTGTTCAAGAGACTGATTGGTCCTCTCCATTTGACCATTAGTCTGTGGGTGAAATCCAGCTGAGAAATGAAGAGCGATACCTAGCTGGAGACAAAACGAGTGCTAGAACCAGGAAATGAACTGAGAGCCTCTATCTGAAACTATTACCAAGGGTACTCCATGTAAACGAAAAATCTCCCTGATGAAGATGTCAGCTAATTTTGGAGAATTGAGGAGGCCTTTGAGGGGTATGAAGTGGGCCCATTTTGAGAATCGGTCCACTACTACAAGAATCGTGTCCATACCCTTGGAGATAGGTAAATCCACAATGAAATCCATGGACAAGTGCGTCCATGGCCGGTCAGGAACAGGTAGAGGTTGAAGAAGAACTGAAGGAAGTACTCTAGGCATTTTAGTCCTGGCACACGTAGGGCACGCAACTACAAAAAAAATTACGTCCTTTTGCATTCCCGGCCACCAAAAAGTGCGAGAGATAAGATCTAGAGTCCTCTTGGTGCCGGGGTGTCCTGCCAATTTGGACGAATGACTCAACTCGAGGACCTTCTTACATTGCAGGGAAGAAGTGAAGAGACAGTCCTGTGGTGTCGAGATGCCAGGAGGAATGTGACTTTGTTGACGAACAATGTCTTTGAGCGCTCCAAATGACGTGGCCGAAAGAATACATTTGGGCGGCAGAATGGGTTTTTGCTGACCCTCAGTTTTGCCGTCCAGGGAAAATTGACGAGATAAGGCGTCAGCTTTGACATTCTTGGGAGGTAGGAAATTATTAAATTAAATCTAGAGAAAAATAGTGACCATCTGGCTTGACGGGCTCCCAGGCGACATGCACCTTAAATGTATAGCAAGTTCTTATGATCCGTGAGGATAGTTATCGGATCTTCGGTACCCTCCAGCAGATGTCTCCATTGTTTGAGGGCCAATTTCATGGCTAAGAGTTCCCGGTTCCCGATATCGTAGTTGCATTGAGCCAGAGATTTTTTCTCTCGAAAAGAACGCACAAGGATGCAACCTGGATAGGGGATTCTTCCTTTGCGACAGAACAGCACCTACACCCACATCAGATGCATCAACCTCAAGGGTAAAAGAAAGTTTGGGGTCAGGATGAACAAGAACAGGGGTGGATACGAAGGCCTTCTTGAGACGGGTGAAAGACTGAAGCGCAGCAGTGGGCCAGGAAGCAGGGTCCACTCCTTTCTTGGTTAATTCCATAAGTGGAGCCACTAAGGAAGAGACATTTTGGATAAACCTACAGTAATAGTTTGAGAATCCAAGAAATCGCTGTACTGCTTTAAGAGTATGTGACAAAAAAGGGGGGGGAGTGGGTGGACTGGGCGCTTCCCAAGTGATAATAGATTAGTGTAATAAGTGAAACACAGATAATACACAAATACACCTTACACCAAAAAAGTGAATTACAAATATAATGTGTAAAATAGCAGCTCAACTTCCTCTGATGGGACAGTTCCAAGTCCCAGGATATGGAATTTTCTTTGCTTGGAGTTGAGGAGGAGCGCAGGGAAAAATCGTGGTATATAAAAAAGAAGAAAATATATATATAGTGCAGATGGCAAGTCACTGCTAATGTTATGTATACAACAATAGGAATCGAACTCACAAAAATCGCTGTTAATTACTGCATGTCAGAGATCTTTCTCTCCTGACGAAGCAGTGTGCGAAACGCATAGAGTTTACTGAGGGAACCTGCACACTGAAGGACTGGCAAATCCATTGCTGACATCAGACCCATTTTAGCTTCCCGCCCTCACCTGTGACGCGAAAGCGGAAGTGACGCGACAGCAGTGACTGATGCGGAAGCACACGGCGAGGCGCAAGTGAAGCACTGGGAAGCAGCTCCACACTATACCATCCTTCTATCGGCGGTTCTCTCCACCATCCGTTTAATATATGGAAAATGTGAGTTTCCTTAAACATTTGTGATGAATACACTATCTATAGTTCAAACAGTATGCACTATTGTGGTTTTCTTTTATTTACATACCTTATCCATCCACTGAGGAATATCCTGATTTCTGAGTTCTAAAGGGCTCCAGTCAGAGAGAGAAGGATCTCTGACATGCAGTAATTAACAGCGATTTTTGTGAGTTCGATTCCTATTGTTGTATACATAACATTAGCAGTGACTTGCCATCTGCACTATATATATATTTTCTTCTTTTTTTATATACCACGTTTTCCCCTGCTTTAAGAGTAATCAGTTGTGGCCAATCCAGGACTGCTTTGACCTTGGCGGGATCCATCGTGAGGCCAGTATCCAAAATGATGTACCCTAGGAAAATGGTAGATGTTTGATGAAAATGACATTTCTCCAGTTTGGCAAAAAGTTTGTTCTCGCGTAAGCGAAGGAACACTTGTTTCACATGAGAGATGTGTTCTTTTCTGGATTTAGAAAAGATTAATATATCATCAAGATAGATGATTACAAAGGAGTTGAGAAGGTCCCTGAAAACTTAATTTACGAAATCCTGAAACACGGCTGGAGCATTGCACAGACCAAAAGGCATGACTAAGTACTCATAATGTCCATCTCTGGTGTTGAAAGCAGTCTTCCATTCATCACCCTGATGGATCCTAACACTTACGTTTTCGAAGCGCAAATCATGCCGGTGGGAAGGGTGTTTACTAGGCGCCTCTCAGCTGCCACAGCTGGGGCAAGACGCTCTAACAATTTCATTCGGGTCGCTCGGGTTGGGTGGCTCGAATTTTTACAAAAATTCAATGGCAGGACCTTTTGGCGAGGGTGCCCAGCCCAGAACGCTGACCTGCAACTTTTCACAGATGCCTCAGGATCAGTGGGCTTTGGGGCATATTTTAATGGGGCGTGGTGCGCAGAACAGTGGCCACTCACCTGGAGAGGGACTCAACTCATTAGGAATTTAACATTCTTAGAACTATTCCATTTGCTTGTTGCCGTGCGAAATGGGGTCACCTGTTTGCAAACCAGGAAGTTACTTTCTGGTCAGACAACCTGGGAGTAGTAGAGGCGGAGAACAATTTCGGTTTGTGGTTACCGCCATTACTGCCCTTTTGCGTAAGTTCGTACTGTTATGACTGCACCTTAACATTGCGTTCAGGGCACAGCACGACCCGGGGATTGCAAATAACATCGCTGATGCTTTATCACGGTTACAGATGGCGCCGTTTCGGAAGCTGGCACCAGAGGCAGAGATTTACGGCAACTGGTGTCCAGTAGACTTTGGGATCTGGGGATGGTTCAGTGATGGACCTTGTAAGAGCCTCCTTGGCTCTGGATACGTGGGGTGCTTACGCGGCATCATTGCAGCTCGGGGACATAAGTTTGGGGGAGGGGTCATTGAGAATGCTCATTCAAAGGTCAAAGACGGATCAGCAGGGGAGAGGCGCATGGATTTGACTGTTAGGGTTACCAGGGAGTCTAATTTGTTCTGACAAAGCATTAAGGGAGTACCTGGGGTGCAGGTCAAGCGGGGAGGGATCACTGCTACTACACGCGGATGGTGGGCCATTGTAGAGATTTCAGCACCTGTGAGTTTTCCGCATGTGCCTTAAGCATCAGGGATTAGACGATGCTCAATACGGGACTCATTCGTTCTGCATTGGGGTGGCAACAGAAGCATCATGCACTGGGTTGTCCGTACCAATGATACAAAAAATTGGAAACTGGAAATCTAATAGATACCGGTCTGACATCAGGCCAGCATTAATAGGGAACGACCCCTTGCTGGAATAACCACCCCCCCCCCCTCTTTTGTGCCTTCGCAGATTCCGCAGATGCATGGATCATCGGGATCATCGGGGATTCACTCGTACACTGGGCAGAGAAGCGAGCGTTCATACGTACGGGGGAATCTGGGGTTGTGCGCAGAGCAGGCGAAGGTATTCTGGTGGGGGAGGGGGGTGTAGTGGGGGCAATTGCTCCCAAGGCTCAAATCCTTGGTTAGAGATAGGAGAGCACCGCGTATCCTTATCATTCAGACCGGGGGAAATGACCTGGCAGCGGTACACTCCATCTAGCTGGTCCAGCATATAAAGCAAGACCTGTCTCGCATCCTTTCTCTTTGGCCAGGAATTCAAATTATTTGGTCAGAAATAATTGGCAGGATAGTGTGAAGGGGTGCGCGAATCCCGAGCGCAGTCGACCGAACGTACATTAAGATAAACAAGATGGTGGGGAACTTTATAATACAATGCAGGGGATGGGCTATCACCCACCCGGATTTCAGTTACAAGAAAAGCGGCTTGTTTAGATCGGACGCGGTACACTTATCAGAAATTAGTTCCGATATGTTTTATAAGGAGTTGCAGGAGGGCGTGGAGAGGGTCATTGCAAGTCTGTCAGTACGGGCCTAGTTTAAGGGGAGTTAAATAGACCCGTCGGTGGCGGCAGTTGGGGGGTAAGTGCTTGTCCTTGCCAGAATGGGCTTGGGGCTGATAAAGCCCCGGGGGCAGAGGTGAGTGGGCGAGGTTACCAGGACATAACTTCCTGGAGCCCTCTCGCCATAACGGCCGGTACAAGAGGGCATGGCGACGGTTGATGGGGCCAGCGGGTCAAGGCCCCGTCTGACCCTTCACTTAACCTATTAAGCGAGTATTCTGGCAGGGACTAGCAGTTACGTTATTATTATATAATAAACAAAGCCGCTGCCTTTTTATACCTCCACACCGAGTCTGTCGTTATTTGTATGTGTTTGTGTGGGTAATGGTAAAAGAAGGAATTAGGCTTCCTCGCAGCCTCCCTGGTCAAGCAGCTCTTCTAGCCGCGTAGGCGATGGGCTGCCATGAGCAGGGAGGCTGCAAGGAAGCTTCCTACAGCCTCCCTGGTCATGTCCACATGACAGATAGTAAGGAAGCTCTGCACAAGAGAAAGTTGATTGCAAACATGAAAGAAGCAGTATACATACCAAACAGCAATCCTCCCTAGGGGGAACCATTTTTAGCCATCTCATTCTTCTAAGTTGCAAGTTTACTACAGCAGTGTCATTTATTCTTAAATAACCTTCTATTTTCTATTACAATGGTTGTTGAAAGATTGTATTATTTTGCTCGGGGATAAAATTTGGATTTGATCATCAGGACCTTTCAGGAAGCAGCTTGCTATTGAAGCAGCTAAGAGAAAAAGTGTCTTCACTGCAGGGAGCTTAGTTACTGCCAAGTTGTAAGTAGCTGGATGCTCCAGGAGTCTTGAATTGTCATTTTGTATTCTATTTGGCTCCTTTTAAGTTGCAGTCCTTTCTAGGAAAGATGAACCAGTAGAAGTGACAAGTTGAAAAGGGTTGTGTGGGTAATTGATGCCCTTTTAAAAAATAAATAATCAGACAAAGCAAGATAGTCAGACGGTAACTATTTAGAAAGCCCCCTCAATACCCGATTCGTCAATGCATTGCAATTAAGTAATGAGTTGCTAGCACCTCTAGCTGCAAGGAGGGTGGTGGCTGCCATGTATAGTCACTGACCCACTAGCATCAGCACCTTGGGCTCTTTAACTCTTTCAGTACCATGGAGATTGTGCAGCCTGATTCCACTGCCCTCCGGGAAATGTTGTGGCCATGTGATAACTCCTCAGCGAGAGGGACCTCCCGTTCTATTCAGATGTCCCGAAAACAAGCAGAACCGTTGGGTTCCTTTACGGTTCTCGAAATAAATTTGTAGTTTTTTGTGTGCCGGTTTTGACACACACAAAAAAACAATTACAATATAGCCGTTTTGTGTCCACAGCACAGGTATTCTGTGAACAAAGCTGCTCGTCGCTCAGAGCCAGGGGTTGTCCGGAGGTTGAGGACAACAGATCAGCTCTGGAGGATTCCCCAGTTCCGGTCAGCAAAAAAATTATAAATAAAAAAAAATCAGTGAGCCGGATAGAGTGCTGCTTCAACCGCGCTACACAAATTCACTAACACACTGATACTTATACAGACATAGTAATATACAAACAGTAATACACTGACACACACATAAAGGCATTGCTACACATTATGCACAGACACACTGATGTATGTATGTATATCTTTATTTATATAGTGCCCTCCATGTACATAACGCTTCACAGCAGTAATACACGTGACAAAATAATATATCACATCATGGGAATACACGCTTCAGACATAAAATTGACATTAGGCAAAGGAGTTCCTGCTCCGAAGAGCTTACAATCTAAGAGGTAGATCCTCAGAACTCTGTTAAATACTTAACAATACTTTAGCTTCTATTAATGTATCGTTAATTGTTAACAAGCATCTTCAAACCTCATTAATAAGGCGTTGAAGTGCTGTGTTTAAGAATCAAACTAAATTACCACATGTTTTTATTTTAGATATATATATATTAAGGTACTTTACTGTGTATTTGTATCATTGGATGTAGCACTGGGCTATGTCTGTGTTCTATGTTCTGTCCTTTATTTAAGTATATATTGCCATGCCCAGTAGCACTCCGATTTGACACACACACACACACACACACACACACACACACACACACACACACACACACACACACACACACACACACACACACACAAGTTGTGGTTACTTTGGGGGTTTAATAGGAGCTTACCGGGTATCTCTGTTCTGTAATCTTGTCCAGCTGGTCACAGCTGATTGGGAGAGTGGCTCCTCCTTCCCAGGTTCTAAGCTCACCCCCATCCCACCTTGCTTCTAAATGGTTAAGGATTACTCCATTTCACCTTCCACACAAGCAGGTCCTTGCATGCAGTTTGGTTGCGACAAAATCTAATTCAGATTGCTTTTCCTAGTATTGTACAGGTAAATAAGAGCTTCAATCAAACTAAGAACTATGCAGCTAATCACAACAGCTTTATTATAAAGTTTTGTTCCTGGTATTATACAGGTTATTAAGAATTGATTAGTGTTAGGACTTGCACAGACTTGGCCTACCTTGGCGTTTGGTGTGGAAGCTTAAGATGCTTTGGCCAAAGAATCAAACTAAATGACCAAATGTTTTTATTTTAGATATATATATATATTAAGGTACTTTACTGTGTATTTGTGTCATTGGATGTAGCACTGGGCTCTGTCTGTGTTCTATGTTATGTCCTTTATTTAAGTATATATTGCCATGCCCAGTAGCACTCAGCTTTGACACCTATATACATATATATTGTTAAATGTCCTTAAATTCGCTTTTTCTATAGATTCACGTCAGCATAACAGAATTCAGCATTCTTGCCGTTTGCACACAAAAACAAAACGTTTATTTTGAAAATAATTACTTACATACAAAAATAGTAAGAATGACGATGGTGATGTTTCAAATAGATTGATATTCTTAAGAATAGTTGCACATAGTAACCTTCTTTCAGTTAATATTCTCTCCAGGTATTAACATGTCTTTTCTCCTCTTCATGGTATTATCACTCTGGCCTGGTCTTTCTTCCTCTGGCTTTTCTTCCTAAAGCTTACTAAGCACACTGCTTTATTTATCCAAAAAGACCCACCCAGTCAGCCATTTTAACCTTTAAAATGTTATATCCCAACATGGTATTCACCTACATTACTGATGTCATATGAACTACTTCTGAACATATAAGTAGTTTCAAACTTACTGAATTGAAAAGTCTTATGGCAGCATTTTTCCCAGTTAGGACTTACAGCTGTCCAACAACTTTAGACCACAAATTGACCTTTTGGGTCAATTCTTTCTGACAGAATAGATCTGACCTTTTACTTAGAATACTTCACATGTAACAAAATCTACAGAAATATTGGAACAACTGTATTGTATCCTCTATGCAATTCTCCAATACATATGGAAATGTATTCTCCAATGTTCAATATCTGAACATACAATCAGATAATATATATATGAAGGAAAGTTCAAACTATTATACTGTATACTTTAACATTCTGCCTTTGATAACAGATTCATTCATTAAAATATAACTATATGTAAATTGGATTTCTTACATATATATATATATGTATAAGTTGTGGTTACTTTGGGGGTTTAATAGGAGCTTACTGGATTTCTCTGTGCTGTGTTTAAGTAAGAAAGGCCTCCTGTTCCCCCTGGAAGCATCCAACGCCAGGTACCAAAAAAGAATTTGGCTTTGTCCAGGGCTCTGAAGTGAACCACTTTGGCTTCCTATATTGCCTTAGCACAGAAGGCACTGAAACCATGAAGGCTACACCATGGCATACAAGGGGTTAACACCCCCTATAACTTCCCCAGGCATCCTATCCTCCCTCCCCGGGGCACCTACCCCCTTAATCCACCCCCCAGCAACCCCTTACAGTAATTACATAAAATACACTACAAAGAAATAGTTATTAAAAAAAAACACCCATTTAAAAACATTTTAAATTACCAAGGTTACCAAGGCCCTCAACAGGGGACCTAGATTGACAATGTTGCTATCAATGTACACCCTAAATAAAAAAATGTATTGCTTACCCCTGTCAGGATGAAGCCCACTGTCCTCATCCTCGGGGGTACCAGAAGATCAATCCAATAAAGGGTCGATGCTCAACCAGAAAAAAACAACAATCCAAGGGCAATGGCTAATAAAAATTAAATCCATAAAAATGTTAAATAATCCCAGCACGACGGCAAATTTAAAAATAAAAAACCACAATAGCATTATAAAGTAATTGAAGCCTGGTGGCACAAAAACAAACAAAAAGTGAAAAGTAGGGGAAAATATCCAGGCCCAATGGCTTTCTTCCAATCCAATACCATCCTGGGTAGACATCCGTGGATCCTCAATTTAACCCGAAGCTCTGGATCCTCTGTTGATTGAAGAACAGTAATAGTTCTTTATTTCTTCTTGTTTACTTCATTTCTTAAAAGCTGGTTCTTTCTTCATCCAGGACTTTGCCTCGCCATCATCTTCCGGTCTTCCGAGATGTTTCAAGCCTTATATTAGGCCTGTGATGTCACAGAAGATCAGTCACATGGTATATCAACCAATCTGATGGATTGTGTACCATGAGATACCCTCCTTTTTTCCTGAAAATGACCTCTCGGTCAAAAGTGAGGGAATCACATGGCACATGAACCAATCTGATTGGTTGATGTACCATGTGATTCCTTTACTTTAAGGTGACTCACATGGGACAGATGAAAACTACGAGGAAACATCCTTGTCCTGGAACTAGATTCCACATTTCTCTGTCCCCCTTTGCAGCTCATGGGATTCATATCTCCTTAGTTTAGCTGCTATTTTTCCTGTCCCAGCAGCTAGCTGCATGTGAAAAGGCAACATTATTGTTACATGTTGTTTACACAGCCTGTGTTGGTTGCCTGCAATCTCCTATTCTCCTAGCTTAGAGTGGGCTATTCCTACCCCCCTGTCCTTGCTGACAGTTAGTATAGTCTCACTTCCCTTCTAGTGTGACCCTTGCTCCTCACTGCCTTTTCACCCTGGACTCTGAGTGAGTACCTGCCTGCTATTTACCCCAGTAAGGCCTTTCTGTTTTACACTGCCTTATCCTTGATACACTGCACTTCAGACAGAGAAGCACTCTCTACCCACCCTACATCTGTAAGTACCCTTTCTTCCTGTGATTTTCCCTCAATAAAATTAAGAAAGACAAAAGGACTTGTTGTGCATGGAAGAGGGAAGGCATGAGTTAAACCTACTGGAATCATTCATACATCATTCGTGACCCTGGTTCCAGGAAAATCCTGGATGAAGAAAGAAGAGAGAAAAGAAAATAGCTTTCAAGAAATGAAGACAAGATGAAGAAATTAAGAACTACTCACCGGAGACTGGTCTTCAATCAACAGGGGATCTAAGGCTTTTGGTCAAATTGAAGATTGAATGATGTCCACCCAGGATGGCATCAGATTGGAAAAAGGCCATTAGGTCTGGATTCTCCCCCCCCCCCCTTCTTTTGACTACTTGTTTATTGTTGTGCCATTGGCTTGAATTACTTTTGAATACTTTTGTGGTTTTTGATTTTTAACTTTGCCATCGGACTGGGATTATTTTTCATGATTTATTTAGGGTGTACAATTATTGCCAATGTGGCTTTCTAGGCCCCTTAGAGGGCCTAGGTAACTACAGTGACAATCAATGGATTCAAATGTAAGTAACATGCGTCTTAAGGCGGTATGGTTGGAAGAAATCACGCACCATGACATGGGTATTCCGAGGCATACAATGTGTGGAATGTTCGAATAACGACAACTGCATCTGTATGGCGTATTGTTTTTTAAATAAATGTCTTTTTTTTAGAATATATTTTTATGTAATGTATTTTATGTAATGCTTTTCTATGACCAAAAGCCCTATTAGCTATATTTGGCCTATTGGCCATTACCATAGGGGTGGAGACTGGGGGCTGTTGTTGAACGGGTGGATTATGGGTGTAGGTGCCCTGGGAAGGGAGGTTTGGCCAACCTGAGGTGTAACGGGGGGCAGGGGTTAACTAACCCCTTCTTTGGGTAGTAGGGTGATTAGGGTGTTTTTATTAACCCATTGGTTGCCTTAGTGGCCATGAAGGCATGCATAATGCACATGCATTCATGGCTACTATGTCTTCCAAGGGGTTAATTTACAAAATATTAAATTAAAATTTCCACACAAGGCTAATGCGGCAGGTATGGGAGCGATCTCTCAAAATTAATGTTTATTTGCAGTGTCACCAGGCTTGTAGTGGTGGCGATTTTGGGGTTTGAGCCACAGGTACCCTCTGGGCTTTATGTTACAGGGGTTCACAGCAAACAGGCGGGTCCCTGGGGAAGTTATTTATTGTTGTTATGTTGTATTAATAAATGCTGTGACAAATTATATTCCACAACTTTGGTGTCAGTGTGTTTATTTGAGGTTGGCAAGAGGGGACCATATCTGGGTAAGTCAAGATTTTGTCCTTCTTAAGGATTGGCAATGTCAGAAATGCCAGCATGTAGTGGGTGGCACTGTAAATACGGTACAAGAGCTAGGCACACATTTATATGGAAAAAAGCTGACAGTCAAGTGCTAATTCCATCTCAAAATGTATTTGAACAGTTGCTTTCTTTCTTCCCCCAGATCTAGCAGCGCTAGAAAGCGAAAAGCAGCCAACGGATGTGATTCACTATTAATTATGATATCTGTAGTGATTGTGGTGCTTGATTCACACTGTATGTGTGTGGCGGGAGAGAGATACTATATAAATGCTATATAATCTTAAATCACAGCAATCAGCATACAGTGGCGAGGGAAAGTTTGTGAACTACTTAGGATTTTCACATATTTCAAACCTAAAATATTATTAGATCTTAATCAAAGTCCAAATAATAGATAAAGATAACCTGATCAAACAAATGACACAAAAACATGATACTTTTTCAACATTTAACCATTAATACTTAAACATTGAATATCCATGTGTGAAAAAAGTATGTAAACCTTTATATTCAGTACCCGGTGGCGCCCCCTTGAGCAGCAATAATTTCAACTAAGCTTTTTCTGTAATTGCTGGTCAGTCTCTCACATCGGTTTTGAGAGATTTTTGCCCATTCCTCCTTACAGAAATGCTTCAACTTTTGAAGGCTTCCTTGCATGGACATCTCACTACAGGTCCTGCCGCAACATTTTTATGGGGTTTAGTTCCGGACTTTGACTACGCCATTCTAAAATGCGTAATTTCTTCTTCTGCAGCCATTCTTTTATAGATCTGCTTGTATGTTAGGATCATTGTCTAGCGGCATGATCCCATTTCACTTAAAAATCAGCTCACAGACAGATGACCTGACATTCTCCTCAAGAATCTTGATACAACGCAGAATTCATGGTTGTGTCAACGATGGCAAGCAGTCCAGGTCCTGAGGCAGCAAAGCAGCCCCAAACCATCACACTCCCATCACCATGCTTCATTGTTGAGATGAGGATTTTCTGTTCGAATGCAGTTTTGATTTTCAACATAACATTTCTCATTGCGGACAAAAAGTTCTACCTTTGACTCATCTGTCCAGAGAACATTGTTCCAGACGTCTTGTGGATTATCTATGTGCTCTTTGGATAACTTGACAGCAGTAATGTTCTTATTAGAGAACAGGAGGTTCCTCCTGACTATCCTTCCATGAACACCATTCTTGTTCAGTGTTTTTCTAATAGTTGAGTCATGAACACTCACATTGGCCAAGGCGAGAGTGGCCTGCAGATCCTTGGATGTTACTCTGGGGTTCTTTGTGACTTCCTAGATGATTTGTCGCGTTGTTCTTGGAGAGATTTTGGTAGGATGACTGGCCCTGGGTAGAATGACTGTGGTCTTGAACTTTCTCCATTTGTCTGACAATGGATTGGTGGAGCCCCAAATACTTATAAATGGTTTTATAGCCCTTCCAGACTGATGAGCATCAATAACTGCTTTACCGAGGTCCTCTGAGATTTCCTTTGATCGTGGCATGGTGTGTTTGCACGCACCTGTATGGTAAAGACCAAACTCACAACGTTTCTGATCTTTAAATAGGATGGGGCCTCCCAAAACCCACACCTGAAGATCTACCTAATTATTTAAACACCTGATCCTAATCTAGCTGATAAAACCAGGGTTTCACTTACTTTTGCACATACCCAGACTCATTGTTTGTCTATCTCATACATAATTTGTTTCAAAAGACATGGAATTGGTTAATATAAACCCTATTGGATATTTAAGGAAAGACTGGTTTTAATTCAAGAAGGTTATCATGGAAAAACAATGGAATTTTCTTAATTAGCATTTCGGTTCAGAAATTTATTCTCGCCACTGTATATTGGAGATGCAGTAAACAGAAAGAACTCTTTTTTGAACATTTTCTCTTTTAAGTTTTTACAGTTGTAATTAAATATATGCTTGATAGTGACTTTAGAATGCACACTATCAAATACCATAGCATATACAATATATGCCGCTTTCATTAGAGAAAATAAGAATTTTGCAATAATTCTAAAGTTACAGTGATAAGGAACTGAATTATAAAGCAGTTTTTAGACAATTGCACAAACATAAATTCATATAATCCATTGAGGATTTTATAGATAAAATAAAGTATATGTTATTTTTGGATCCCTGAGTTCCCGAGTACAATTTATGGACCTACAGTATTTTTGTGGAGAGGAAGGGAGGAGTTTGTCTTTTTTTCAGAATTTGTATAGGGGCAGATTTTGAACCATAAAGTCCCTTGACCCCAAATTGTAAGGCTAAAAGCACTGTACAAATAATATTGTATGAATAAAAAATATATGATGAACCAAAGGGAGAGAACTACATACCATAAATAGGACCTACACACACCCTATTTAATATCCTGTGAAACTGCTCCCTTAAGCTGGAGAAGAGTCCAGCTCCTCTGAAATAAATGGAACTAAAATCTTCTTCAGCACCGGGAAGCAGCTTCGTAGCATAATCAATATGGGCATATGCGAGAGAGGAGTCTCTGCCCCAAGAGCTTACAATTTTATATCACCTTTCACCCTTCTTCTCCAGAACTTTCCCCTTTAACTGAACCTTTCCTTTTCATGCTCAGCCATGTAAGAGAGGAACAAAAGGGCCAAACACCAAATACCTTTTAACCAACAAATAACTGCATCTCTATGAGCTCATCCACACCTCAAACCAGTGTCCAGTGACCAAGTGTAGCGACAAAGTAGATACGCAGGCAGGGAAACCATGAAGGTCACAGAGAACTTTGCGGAGTAGGGAATACATGCCGAAAGGCCAATGTGTTCTTCCTGGAAGATGCTGGATGATTCAGACATTGAACAACCAGTCAATATGGATCTACCAACATGCCCTTGAATAGTTGTTGACGTAAGGATAGATTTGGATACTGCTCAATGTGATTGCAAGGTGACTTGAGTTGGTGGTAGAGCTGTGACCTGAAAAGTCAGCGGAAGAGAAGACCCCTTTTCTCCTACCAAACAAAAGGATAAGGCATCTTGCATGATCCCTTTCATGTGATGCTCAGCGCCCATCACATGAAAGGGAGCAGCTGGAGGAATCCTCTCATGTTTACTTCTACAGTAAGATCATTTAAAAATACTCCTAGGCATCAATCTCTACCACTTAACCCCTTCATCATGTGACTGACAAATGTGAGGACCACAAGGCAGTCAAGCAAAGTTGGGGGGGTTATCTTGTTTACAAACTTGCATTGAAAAATGATTTAAATAGTTTACAGTTGAAGCAGTCAACAAAATGGAAGCCCCCTAACAAGACACTGGGAGATGTGCTGCTCTTAATTCCCCTGGTTCAAAACCCTTATTGTCATTAGGTTTTCTATAGCATTTCCACAGTCTTTGGTTGAAAGAGGCAGCACTCAAATAAAAAATTGATACTTTACAACTGGCTCAAAAGACGGTCACCATGGAATGTAATTCCCATAGCATTGATTCTAGTTAAACTGTATTTCCAAGAGCAGCTTGTTCTGCCAGATAAGTTCCCTCACTCCAGGGAAAGCGCAGAATGGTCCAGACCTGAGGATGATACAAAGCTTGATTGGAATTCTACTGATAACTCTTTGAAGTCTGATTCTGATTTGCTTTGAGTCTTTAAAAAAAAAAAAAGGTACTTTAATCAGCTGTGAGGAAAATGAAAACACAAATGAGAAATAGCAAGGGTAAGGTAAGTGACCTGTACAATGGAATGTTAGCCTGGATATCACAGGATCCTGGGCTCCCTGCATGAATAGACTGCATGTTGTCCTATGGTTTGGCACTGCTCAGAAAAGAGGGCCCTATATCTGAATGAGTTAAAATGCTTCAGTTAATCCAAAGCTTCAGTTGTTTGTGTTGAGTCAGAAAACTGATAAATGGTGCCTGTGTTTAAAGGAGCAATCCAAGCACCTTTTTTTAAAATATTTATTTATTTTTACACAGGACTGAAACAGGTTCTCCGGAGCCGAACCCCATTAGTTACAGATCCGGGGATCCCCTGCTTCCGGAGATACTTACCTCTGTACGGGGGTGCAAGTAGCCGCTCTGCTAGGTTGCCAGGGCTTTAAAGTTTAAAGCTCTCGCATCACGCGGGCCAATAGGAGGCCAAACCGGATGGTGTCATGACTTCCTATTGGTTCGTGGGAGTGGGAGTTTTGAACATGAACCCTAGTAGCCGAGCACCACGGCTGCCGGCACCTCCTACGGAAGTGAGTATGTCCGAAAGCTGGGGGTCCCCAGAGCTGAAATGAATGGAGTTCAGCTTTTGAGACCCGAGTTTCAATCCAGGGTATTAAATGGAGAAAACAAAAAAAAGCGCATGGATTGCCACTTTAGGGCTTTAATTATTTAAAGTGAACATGTCCCGAGACTGATGGTGAAGTAGACTTGGAATAGAAAGGAGGAGTAAAGTGCAAAATAAACATTGTTTGAATCCCCAAGTAACATCGGGCTTAAACTATGGTAATTTCTTCTTTAAAGCTGCAGTTCCACACAGAGCTGCAGTAAAGTCTTATTATACTTATATATTTCCTGTACAGCATGTTGTACTGTAGCACTCACAATGTACACTCACAATAACCCATGCATCAAGGACCTTCTATCCTAATGTTCAGTGCACAAAGAACAGGAAGATCAAGACTTGCCCATAGTCCCAATGAGCTGGTCATGGGATTCAAACCAGGTATTCCAACAACACAGACCAGCACTGGTTCCCCTCTTAATTTATCTGCTGTTCGTTTGCCTGAAATTAATTGGGAACTTGGCAAGAGTTTGCTCTCCTTAATGAAATCAGTGACATCAAAAAGTTACCAGCACGCTGGTGGTTCGTATTAATGAAATAAATATAATGATCTTTTCTGCATGCTTCCGTGGATTTTCTCATTATGACAAAGCACTTAAGAGTTAAGATGCTGTTCTATTTCTTTTTTTCATATTCTTTTTTTGCCGGGTGGATCCCTGTGGATTTCTGTGAAATCCATTAGCAAAGAGAAGCAAAGACGCTTGGAGGTATTTATCAAGGTTTTGCCTTTTCTATTCTAATATATCTCTTCGATATTTAATAGCTACTGTAAATAGCTGTCACAATACAATTTACTACATAGAGTAGGATCAATGAAACAGTGCCATTCATCTCAATCTGACTTCTATTTGACAGCAATTAAGCCATTACAGGTGCATTCATTCATACATGTGGTACAATATACACTTTCAAACAAAATATACAAACATATTTCTTCTTCTAAATGCACATAATTTATTACTAGTGTATTACTAGTTCTTAGAAAATACATTATGGAACTAGAGAAAGTACAGAAAAGAGACATCAACATAATAAGAAAAGAGCTATTCATCCCAAGGGCAGTACAAATGACACGGGTCATACCTTAAGGCTGGAGGAAAGGAGATTTCACCAGCAACAAAGGAAAGGGTTCTTTTCAGTAAGGACAATTTTAATGTGGAATTCATTACCCATGGAGACTGTGATGGCAGATACAATAGATATGTTAAAAAAAAAAGTTGGACAGCTTTTTAGAAAGTTACACTATACAGGGATATACCAAATAAGTAAACATGGGAGGATGTTGATCCAAGTAGTAATCAGATTGTCAATATTTGCAGTCAGGAAGGAATTTATTTTTCCCCTCATGAGATATCATTTGATAATGTTTCACTGGGGGTTTTTTGTTTGCCTTCCCCTGGATCAGTATACTGAAAGTACAAATATAGAATAAAGTATCTGTAATCTAAATTTAGTGTAGCCCCCTGTAAACAGCTCAGGCTATACCTATCTTCCTTCTACTGTGGTAAGTCCTGTTAAGACCAGGCGCCAGTAATCATTATGGGTTTTCCCCCTTCATAGCCCTAACCTGAGTGGTAGACGCAGGCCTGGACTCTGCTGCAGGCGTGAGCAAGAGGGGAGGTTCTGCTGACAGGGGGAGGGGAGGGGCTAGCTCTATATTTAGCAGCTCACTCCGGTGAGTGAGGAGTTTGTTCTTCGTCCTTGCTGTGTGCCGTGTTCCTCTCTTGTTGATGGTTCTTCGATAGAGAGAGTAGCTAAGGAAGAGTTCGAGTGAGCAGTGATATCGAGAGTCTAGAGCTGCTGAGTATTATGCCGTGAGCCACGAATCCTGCGGAACGAGGAGGTCCGAGGAGTATCAGGAGGCTGCGGGCTCCCCGGCGCAGTGTGTCGGATGAGAGAGAGAGGAACCAAACTGATCAGCGTCTATAAGTAGAGCTGAGAGAATTATAGACTGGTGGACCAATGCCCTCACCCCGCTGCCAGGGGTGATGGGGAGAGAATGCAAGACCCACCTCGAGGCTAACCTCGGAGGTGGGCCACGGGGTATTGAAGCCCTAGCTCAGACCATCCTGTCAGAAGAGTGACTTGGAGGGAAGGAGAGGAGGAAGTCGTGGGAGGTGAGCGGGTTGTACCTCGCCCTGGCAATTGTATTGCGGCTGCTGGAAGCCGTATCGTTGGGATATCGTTGCTCTGTCAAATAAAGAGACTGTTCTGCACCCGTAAAGACTGTGTGTGATTTGGAGAGTATAACCCTGGGACCTGAGGGGTTCTTCTATACCGGTCCTGTCCCATTACCCTGGGAGTATAGAAGATGGAGGCGCTGCACCACTAAGATATCATGGAGGCTATCACCGCAGAAGCCCGGTCCTGGCTCCCCCACAACACCGCAGGAAGCTCAGGCCCTCCTGTTCCTCACAGGTACGTACCACACCGCATGTAATCAGCCCCCATGCACCCCTTACACTCCCGTAGAGACTGGGGGGGGGGGGACAGGGTTACATTAGCATAGGTTGAACTTGATGGAAATATGTCTTTTTTCAACCTCATCTACTATGGAACTATGTAGTTAGAAACAGAAATAAAGTAGATTTTTTTAAAAGTCAAAATAAATACTAAACACATTTTCCCAGTCACTCTAAGAAAAAAAAAAAAACAAGGATGTGTAAGCATAGTGATCCGGAATGGATATCTGGCTTTATTTTAAGCTAGACAACCTCATTAGTGGTTTCGCACGTGCACACGTCATTAAAGTGAATGTGAAATGCTGTTGCTAGTCAATGAATGAGGTCCCAGTTGGGTCACATTTCTGTGCCTTCACTTCAGCAACTAGTCTGTAAGACCTTCAAGACATGGTTTTATTGTGACTGTCGTCCTCCACATTTACTCAATAAGCTGTGAAGCTCCTTCCCAGTGCTGGAGAAAAATTCAGCTCCCATCCAATTAATTGGACGGAAATGTTTCCCTTTGCAGCATGTTAAAGAACCAATCTGTCCCAGAAGCATATTTGGGTTTAACTCAAATAATTTTAGTAACTAATATGCCCCTGATCATGTCCGGCTCTATTTTAACCTCTCAGGCACTTAATATTTAAAATGCGTACTTCTCCCTAATGGAGCAACAGATTTTAAAAGTAAAAATAGCGCCGGTAGCGGAAAGAAAAAAAGTAAATACAAAATAACATGCAATATAATTGTTGATCAGCGTGGACGGCTGCTTTAAACATTATGGTTAGGGTGTTGTTCATCAAAATGTCTTGGCAGCAAAACTGATGCAGGAAAAAAAGACCTGTATCCAATTAGAGAAAAAATTCTATTGAAAGCTGTTTTTTGTACCAAATTTGCCCCAGTTTTGTTGGCATTCCTACAGTATATGCAGTACAGAGAGAATATTCTCCCCAGCTTAATCACTCACTCTCTAAAGAAAGGTTAAAGGCAGACGGTGCCTTCAAAATAACTTTGTTATTTACAGAAAATGTTAGGGCCTTTTTTTGTTACTGTGCTTCATTCCATTAATAGCAAAAGGAAAACCGAGAGCATAAAATCACCTAATCGCCTCAGTGCCAGGGGCGTAGCTGTAGCCCGGGCAAAGTCCGGGGGCACGGACTCTTGAGGGGCCCGCTCCCCACCCCTGTCGGCGGCACATTGCGGGGCCTAAGAAGGAAGTAAGGAAGCACAGAGGGAAATCTCTGCCTCTGTAGGTGGGCGAGGCCCTGAGAAACAGTAGGAAGGACGGAGGGGAAATTCCTTCCTCTGCAGAGCCTCCTTAGGTGGGCGGGGCCTAGGTCAGGGGGAGGGGCCTAGGTCAGGGGGAGGGGCCTCAAGTAGTACAGTGTGGGGCTGGAGCTGCAGCCTGAGAGACAGGCTGGGAAAGGTAAGAGGGAGGGGAAGGGTTAAATCACAGGGGTAAAAACAGACATGAAAGGGAAAGGATACAGGAAGGAAGAGACACAGAGAAAATCAAGTACAAGCGGGGGAAAAGAAAGACATGAGGGAGAGAGTGAGCGGAGAGAGAGAGCAGAGAGAGAAAGAGAGCAGAGAATGAGAGAGCAGAGAGAGCAAAGGGAGAGAGAAAAGAGAAAAGAAAGAGAGAGCAGAGAGAGTGCAGAGAGAGAGAAAAGAGGTAGAGAGATCAAAGAGAGAGAGAGAAGAGACAGCAGAGAGAGAAAAGACAGCAGAGAGAGAGAGAGAAAAGAGACAGACAGAGAGAGAGAGATGAGGGGAAGAAATGAGAGAGGGAGACATGAGGGGACCCTGAATTTTTTTTGCCCGGGGGCCCGCACATGTCTAGCTACGCCACTGCTCAGTGCACAGTCCCGGTTTGCACGAGAGCAAAAACGAACTAGAGCAGTGGTATACAACCTTCTTTGGTTAAGGAACCCTAGAATTATATTGTGAAATTAAGGGGAACCCCAATCCTTTCTTCCCCCTGTCTTTCTCTTCCCCCTCCCCTGTCCCTCTTCTCCTCTTACACTCCTCCCTCTCTCTCTCATCCCCTCTTACACTCCCTGTAACCCGCAGTCACTCTTTGATAAAGTACCATTGCGGTACGAAGCGCGAGATGACTGCTGGAACAATGTGAACTTTCAACTTAAATAACATTTTGTTTTGTGGCTATATGGTCCAGCTATCTATACTGGCTTTTTGCAGTGCACCACCTTTTTTCCTTACTTTTCCTTACTTGAAAAATAACCAGATTCTGCACAAAATATTTGTTAAAGCAGCAGTTCCCTGTACTCCTTTTTTTAAACCTCCCAATTGGTCTCCAAAGCTACAGTACAATGCGCTATTTTCAGCTTTGGGGACTGCTGGTTCCCAACATACTGTTAAAAGTAGCGTGTTTTAGTTCCCTGCAGGAGACACAAAATGGCAGTTTAAACCTCCTCTGACACACTGTCCAATAGAAAGCTGCAATGTCATCTGCTGCGGCTTCCTATTGGCTGTGAGGGGCTTGGAATTTACATACAGTACCAACGATAAGTATCTCAGGAAGCAGGGGTTCCTGGTGCTACGAACACCACGGTTTTGCGATGGGGACCCCTTGCTTCCGATCCTGTTAAAAAAAAAAAAAAAAAATATTTAAAAGGGAAAAATTTTGTTTTAAGATCATTAGTGCAATTATGTGGCAGGAAGCAAGCTAACAATAATAACTTTATTTCATATAGCGCTTTTCTCCCAATGGGACTTGTAATATGGACTTATGCCTGTTTAAATAAAGCAGCCTCAGAGCTCTGAGAATCCAACAGAGAGATAGTTGATTGCAGCCACTCAATTAACTAGTCTCCAGCTGGACTAATGTGAGCTCTGTAAATAGGCCTCATGTGAGACACAGGAGAGAGATTTCCTTAGCTCACATTTGGACTGACAGAAGGAGAGTAGAGAAGTCTGCACACAGACACTGTCTTGAGCACAAAGACTGTGCTGAGATCAAGACACCCAGAGACCTATATTTCCTGGACACAGAGGACCCAGGAACCTGCCAGAGACTGACATGGAGGGCCACCTGCTTAAGGTACCTCCTGAGACTTTGGGGTGGTAGGCTGGTAATGGGAATATCCCTCCTTCCTGCAGATAGATTCTGGGGAATTAAGTTAGCCCTTACAAAGGGATAGGGGTTTGTTTTGTTGTTTTTGTATGTTTTGCCTGGATAAAGGAACAGGCTCAATAAAGCCAAGATATCATTTCAGATATAATTTCAGACTTAAATACAGTATAGTCTGGGAATTAGTGGAGCCCCCCGCAAGTGATTGGAAGAATTATTTTTGGAAGAATATACAGACTGGATGACAATGGAACCAATCACAGCGTTATCCAATGCTGGAACATGCAATTGTACGATTTTGGCTGCAGTGTAAACGGAATCCTTCTGGGTGTCAGCAGCAGTGGTGTAATGTGATGGAACAGGTTGGGGAAAGGCCACTACTTTTATGTAACAGAAAAAGGATCTATTTTAAAGCCCCTCCATACTGTTTTTATGATTAAAATATACACTATATAAAATGTAGCAAGAGGTTCGTAAAGAGGGACGTAAACCATTTTCAAACTAAACTACTATATTACTGTGTATAATATAAACATGTACAAGAAAAAAGGTGTCATAGGTTTTGTTACCCTTTTGTACTACAATGGAGCTCAGTGACACTGCTTTTCTGGGCTCTGGGGGAGAGCCTCACTAATACGTACCCAAGCACAGAGCTGTAACATGTGAATTCTCCTAGTGTATCAGTTGAGCTAATAACGCAGGTTGCGTTGGAACGCATGCATTAACCAGCCGGCACGACATCCTTTGGAATCATTTTGGCTGCAGTGTAGAGGAAATCTTCGCAGCCACGATGAGTAACGCGTTATTCGAATGAAAGTGCTTTGTTGCTTTGGATTCTATTAGCGTGATTGTGCGTCTCAGTCCAAAAACAATAAACTCGGCATCAAACGCTCAATATGCATTTGAAATGCACAACGCTGGCTGAGACATTCATGGAAATCAACTCAAAAGGGCTCCCCAGGGTACACTTTTTTCAATGAAACTGTCCCACTGGTCTGCATTGATTTGGCACATTAATACCTCTCAGTGAACCAGTAACACAATCTACTGTATGAATATTAAACGGAGCACTGTGGTGTCCCAGCGGCTGCTAAGTGAGATCCAATTTACCATGTGGGTTTTGTGTCATATCAGAGCAATGTGGTTTTAAAGGGCATCTTTCAAGTGCAAACTAGTTTTTTACCTCACTTGACTGATCTCACAAATAACTATGATTAAAGGTCAGGTGCCAGGGTTTTCTATTTTACGTCTGCAAAAAATAAAAAAATTTATTTGCGAGTGAGAAAAAGAAAAAAAAAATAGAAGTTAACATAGCGTGAAATTGTCATGCAGTTACATGTCTTTAACGGCCGCTAAATAGTCGTTTGTTTCCGTCTCGGACAGTAAATGTCACCCAGATGTGAGGCGCTATTGTAAAAGCAGAAATGCGTGTTTAAAAAGGAAAATGCTGCGTTGCATACAGGTACTGTTTGTACCGGGTATTGCATCAAGTTTAGAGCTGCTAGAGCATTAACCCATACGTTGCCGGGGGAGGTTGCATTGTGTTGCTCTCTCACCTGAAAAATGAAGCGTGCTGCAAAATTAAATGATCCTCAGTAAGACTTATAAAGATTAAAGAAAACATTATTGGAGCTCTCCAAAATGATCTCCTGGTCTTTAAAACAGCAGTCTGTGTTAATTGCCATATAGTTTAACGGATCTCTTCTTGCTCTTTCCAACGCTGTTTTCATTTTTCAAATAGTTTAGGAGATATAAGCATTTTAAATATTACGTGTTTGGGAGGATAAAATGGAGGCCTCCCCACAACCTGGTGCAGTCTAAATGTTACCATGGTAACTTGTAAAGTTACAGATTTAAAAAAAAAATGTAAAACTAGAAATATTCTTTTTTTTTTTTAATTAAAAATAGCAGGAGATGGGTCCCTAATAAAAGGGTACTGAATTTGCCCCCAATTTGCCACATGCCCAACTTTATATTAAAGTGAGCTCTTTGCCCTCCCTCCCCCCATCCAGTGGGGGTATACGTGGAGACCTTGCCCCAGATGGGTATACGCAGTTTCTCCTCCACCCCAGTGGGGGTATAAGCTGGGTCTCTATCCCGGCCCTCCATGCAGTGGTGGTAAGGGCGGGTCACTGTCCCTTCCCCCCTTAGGAAATATAAGTATGGCTTCTACTATACTCCTCCATTCCAGTAGGGGCACCCTTGTGGTCTCTGCCCCTCCCCCAACCCATTGGGGGCACAATTGGCAGTGGGGGTCTCCTCAAGTGGGACCCCCCATCCTAGTGAGGGCTCAGCTCAAATGGGGGCTTTCCCCACCCCCATCCCAGTAAGGAGGGGAGCATCCCCGTTCCTGTAGCTGGAACTTAACTAGCAGATGTGTCCCCTCATCTCCGCCAGCCCGGTCTGCTTCCATTGCCCCCTGTTGCCCTGCCGGTGGCCGCGTGCTTTGAGCACGCGCCACTCTAGTCCCACCGCCTCTGTGTAGGGCCAAACCTGGCTGTCTGCCCCTATGAGCCGCCAAAGCTGCAGCCAGTAGCCAGAAGCAAACGTGGGAGCAGGGAGTGGAACGGATATCCTACCCCTGCCCAGGATTTAAATCCCCCAGCCCATCCCCCCTCATCACTCCCTGACACGGTGGGGGAGGGGGACAAGGGGCCAGAGCATGGCAGGCAGCAGGAACAAAGGTGAGGGGGAGGAGCCTGGTTCCAGAGGTCATGTAACCAGTCGCCAAAGGAGCTCGGGTGCCTTATGAGTAAAACTTATATACATAGTTACATAGTAGATGAGTTTTAAAAAAGACATACATGCATCAAGTTCAACCTATGCTAAATTTAGACAACAGATACTTTATCCTATATATATATATATACTTCCTTATTGATCCAGAGGAAGGTAAACCAAAAACCTCAGTGTCATATCATCTCCTGATATATCTTATAAGGGGAAAAATAAATTCCTTCTTGACTCCAAGAATTGGCAATCGGATTATTCCTTGGATCTACATTCTTCCAATGTTTATTTATTTGGTATATCCCTGTATACCTTTCCTTTCTAAAAAAGATGTCCAACGTTTTTTGGAACAAATCTATTGTATCTGCCATCACAGTCATCATGGGTAATGAATTCCACATTTTAACTGCCCTTTCTGTAAAGAACCCTTTCCCTTGTTGCTGGTGAAATCTCCTTTCCTCCAACCTTAAGGGATGACCCTGAGTCCTTTGTACTGCCCTTGGGATGAATAGTTCTTTTAAAAGCGCCTTGTACTGTCCCGAATATATTTGTATATAGTTATCATATCCCCTCTTAGACACCTCTTTTCTAATGTAAATAAATCTAATTTAGCTAGCCTCTCCTCATAAGTTATATTGTCCATCCCCTTTATTAATTTGGTGCTCTTCTCTGCACTCTCTCTAGTTCCATAATGTATTTTCTAAGGAGTCGTGCTCAAAATAGTACTCCATATTCAAGGTGTGGTCTTACTAATGCTTTGTAAAGGGGCATAATTATGTTTAGTTCACTTCCATCCATTGCCCGTTTAATGCAAGGTAAGATCTTGTTTGCCTTTGCAGCTACTGCATGACTTTGGGCACTATTGCTGATCCTGCTGTCTACAAGCACTCCTAAATCCTTCTCCATCAAGGATTCCCCCAATTTATCCCAGTTTAATTTGTATGTCGCCTGTTTATTCTTGCATAACCTTACATTTATCTGTATTAAACCTCATCTGCCATTTACCTGCCCACGTTTCCAGTCTCTCCATGTCCTTCTGGAGAGAAATTACAGCCTGCTCTGATTCTACTACCTTACACAATTTAGAATATAGCAGTGATTCTAAACTGGTGCGGTGTGCCTTGCCAGGGGGGTGTATCAGGATTGTTGGGGAGGTGTGAAGTAGTTTGGAATTTTTTTTAAATACTGTAATCTAAGTTTTTATTTGGAAACCGGAAAAAAAAAAAACAATGATACCTATTGCTTTCTTACTACAGAAAGTACACAGCTTACTGCAGCATCCTATGACACGCAGTAATGCACCTACAATCTTTCCTTTATCTTTCTTTATCTCTGGATTACGCTGTAGAGTTCGGCGTGTGTGTATGGTGCCACTATGCCACCGAGCAGCCACGTGCTATACCACTATTGCATATTTTCTATCATTACGGTGAGTTCATGTTTTATTTCAAAATAAACATTAGTATTTTAGTACAAAAATATATCATAAAATACAGTGCTGTATTTGCAGTGCACACAAAAAGAAGCCTGGAATGAAATGTGAACGTGTGAATATTTTTCATCACATTGAATTGTTTGTTCTCTAAATTTACAAATGATTTTGTTTTTAGTTGCGATATTTCAAATTTCAAATAAAATTTTTGGGGGAGGCAGATGTGAAGGAGGGCGGGAGAGATATTTACATTTATCAAAAGGGGGCTTGGGTTAAAAATGGTTGAGTAACACTGTTATATAGGCTCCTGGGGAGGTGGGCGGGGGAGAGGAGAGAGAGGGATTCCTGCTTTAAATACCAATATGGAGAGCCCGGCAATAGGCAAATGAAAAGTTGTGTGTGCTGAGCACGCGCATTTTAAGTGAAACTTCTTTGTCTTTGGTCACGATTTTGTGAAAGATATTGTATTTGTGTTGGTGATATTTGTAATTAAAATTCAAAACACAATGTCAGTGGGAAAACGCAAAGATGTTTGACTTAGAATGCGCGTGCTCGGCACACACCTCTGTTTGAGCTATTTGCACTTTTATAGTTATACTGTGTCTGTGTGCGTGTGCGCACACCCCTGGTGCCTCTGTGTGTGCCTCTGGTGCCTGTGTGGTTGTGTGTGCCTGCCTCTGTGCCTGCCTGTGTGTGTTTGTGCCTGTCTGTGTCTGTGTTTGTGTGTTTGTGTGTTTGTGTGTGCCTGCCTCTGTGTGTGTGTCTGCCTCCGTGTGTGTGTGCCTGCCTCTGGGTGCCTCTGTTTCCCAAGCGTCGAGTGCGGTCGCCACTGCGCATTTGCGCCAGACTCCGGATGCCACTGCACATTTGCGCCAGACTCCTGCCGCCACTGCACATTTGCGCCAGACTCCTGCCGCCACTGCACATTTGCGCCAGACTCCGGCCGCCACTGTGCATGTGCGTCAGAGTCCAGTCACCACTGCGCATGTGCGGCGAGACCGGGCAGTGTTTTTAACCTCCGTGCGGCCAGAAATTGAGGTTTTGTGCGCATTCGCGAGCGCAATGGCACGCATGACGTGCGCGCCCATTAGGAGCATGAAGTCACATGCGTTACGGATTTTCATTACAATGTAAGGATTTTTACCATGAAAATCCTGTAGGCGCCAGCAAAGACGTTTCACTTCAAAAGGGAGCTTTACTGCACAAAACTAGCCATTCCCGGCAGATTTTGGCTATGTGGTATTCTACTGGGAGTTAGAAATGTGTTTGCTCAGCATTACTCTGATGGGCAACCTGTTCATTTTTGGGGAAGGGTTAAGGCTTTAATTAACAAACGTGATCTATGGTTGCAAATGATTACTGTTGAAAAGCTTGTACAGTGAGTATGCAGACAAGCAGCCAATTCTGACTTCTTTACACGTCCCTCAAGTGATAGCACAACAAATTAGTAAAGTGTTTATGTCACAATGGCCATCAATCATCCTATTACAGGATTCCCTAGAAAGGAACTGTAAAAAACAATAAAAATGGTGTTTTGTGTTTCAGCGCAGCTTCCAATGCCAGCCGAGAGGAGTCAATTATTCCACAAATCATGATGTGTAAGTAAAGCACTGAGGGTCATGCAAATGATCGTGCAATGAGATAATGTTACGTGTTCCAACATTCTGCTGCAGATAACTACAATAGATTGCACATAAACATAGTATGAACCATTGTGGTTCCTCTGCTCGTGAAGGGTGAAAGTACTTCCAAGCAAATCCAATGGCAGTCCCCTAATCCAAGGGTGGCCAACTCCAGTCCTCAAGGGCCACCAGCAGATCAGGTTTTCAGGATATCCCTGCTTCAACACAGCCACGAATTGAGCCACCTGTGCCGAAGCAGGGATATCCTGAAAACCTGACATGTTGGTGGTCCTTCGGGTTGGAGATGTTCACTCCTGCCCTAACCTATGCAGCTTACCACACACAAAAACATTCTGTGTAATAGGTACAGCTGGTCTTGTAGGACCCAAAAGATGTAGTGTACCTTCTGCAGTAAATAGGTAGTTAGAGGGTATGCAGTGCTAAGATTGAGAATGCTTTCTAACAATGGGGGCCATTCACTCAACCGCTAAGTGTTACAACATGGCAGCTATACAATGGATACAGTGCAATAACCGCTAACATACTCCAACGAGTAACAGCTTAAAGCAGCAATATTGTATGTATTTTAATACAAGATTGAAGCATGGGGTCTCCGGAGTTGAACTGTTTTAATTTCAGCTCTGTGAACCCCCTGCTTCCTGAGATACTTACCTCCGTAGCGGGTCTGGTATCTCTGGATGGACGTCATGGCTTCTTATTGGCCCACGTGACATGTGACATTTAAACGCCGCCATTATGTTAGGCACACAGTTCCCTGGCTGCATAGATACCGGCACTGCTATGGTGGTAAGAATTTCTGGAAGCACTGGGGAAACCCGAAGCCGAAATTAACACAGTTCAGCTCACTGACCCCCTGCTTCAATCTTGTAGTAAAAAAAACCCTCAATAAATGAAACCGGTATTGCTACTTTAATTCCATCATGTATACTGCTGCATGCTGGGTAGAAGGATCATTAGGTCCTCATCTAATAAAACCTAAACTCTATTAATGGGACACCTTACATTTACAGTTAACTGCACATTTGGACAATTTGTTGAGTGAGCGTATCTAAATATCATGCAGCGTGCAGTCATGCAGGCAAAATAGTGAGTTACATACCCTAGCCAAAGATGAGGAGGGGGGGGGGGTGTGCCTTTAAAAACACACACTTGCAATAATTTTCATAAACTGGCCATATTTATCATTTTGTACTAATTCAATCTAAGTAATTGCCATATCAAACCTGTACCTCTTATTTAAAAGAGCCACAAACAAACTCACGGGGCAGATGGACTGATACAACTGGATGCTAATGTAATAAATGGAAAGCCTTGCGCAATTCTAATCATTTCATTTGCATACCAAGACTACTTTTAGGATTAGCTAATTGCTGCCCTTGGCTGCTAGTATCAGATGGAGCCTTATTACATTACCATTCTGGCACATGCCACATAATTAGAACCTTTGATTCGTGCACAAATCTTTTTAGCTATTAGGTTTTCAAGAGACGGTACAGAGTGATGTTGCTTTTTCTGTGTAACATGTGAAGGTATATAATTGTATAACAATGCAAAAAGTGTTGCCATAGCACTGTGTGCTGTGAATCCAGGCAGTAGGTACAGTAGTAAGTTATTTCTGTCCATGTCAAGAAATGTCTTATCTCTGCTCCCTGCGGTTACCTCCTTCTTGACAATATAAAATGGCTTTCTTTTTATTGTACGCTTTCCTTCCTGGTGCCTCACTGAACTCATTTTTAAAAAATATATATTTTGCAGTTACAGAATGAATAACAAAAAATAAAGTCACAAACACTGCAGAAAACTGACAATATCACAACACAGAAAAAAAACTATAAAGATATATGCTTGTGTGTTCGTTTTTTTCTCATAGCAAATAAAACGATAATTTGTAAGCACATTCACATGTCTCAGACAGGCAGGGTCACAGACAGATTTCCCGGGGCCCAAGACTAGCGTTATAACTGCCCCCACATCAGTGGGGTGGCGAGCCCCCCCAATTTCACCTCACTAGCACCCCCATTTCACACCTCATGAGCCCCCTCTATTTCCCTCCCTCCCTCTTCCCATATATTTCTCTCCCCTCCGTCTCACCTCTCACTCTCCCCACTCCATCAATTTCCCCACTCTCACTCAATCCCTGCCCCCCCACCTCATATGTATTTCTCTCCCCTGCGTCTCACTCTTACTCCCTCTTTACCTCACTCACACCCTCTCTCCTCTCACTCTGCCACCCCTCAGTCAATTACCCCACTTAATCCCCCTCCTCACACTCATTCCTTCCATCCTCACAAAATATATACCAAAAAAACTCACCCCCAATACAAAAACTTCCCACCCCCAAATACATACAAACCCCCTCCAAATACATACAAAAAACACCTCCCCAATACATTAAAAAAAAAAATACATATATAAAAAACAAATACATAAAACCCCTCACAAATAAATAAAAACACAGCTTTTAAGCAAGGGCTTTTGAACAAATGCCGGCAACCAACCTCACACTGATGATACCCATCAAGGTTGAAACATGTCTGTGAGTGGGTTTACTGGCTTTGCATCTCCCAAGCCCTTGCTTAAAAGCTGTGTTTAAAGCAGCATGCATTGGCAAAGGGTTGCTCATGTAATGTGAGCCTGAGATAAAAGGTGGCACTGTGTGCTCATTTGCATGTCATTTCCCAGAATCCCTTGCTGCAGTAGAAGTGCTGTGTGCTAGGTGATAATGGTGAAAGACAGGGTTGCAGACCTGTCTAAGACATGCAAATGAATATACAGGAATATTTACAGTTGCTATATATATATTTTTTTTTACTCACCATAACTTAACTCAGTATTATGGTATAGCCTATCCCATAGCCTCTTTGCATACCCAGTTAAAATCAACCCCACACTGATGAGACCCATTAAGGTCGAAACAGCTGTCTGTGGGTGGTTTTCTGGGTATGCACCTTAACCCTGGCTGTGCTCAAAGCTGTGACCATGAAGCAAGCTTAAGCCTATAGGGAACCATGTTAAAAATGGTTTTTGAGGCAAAAAGTGACACTGTGTGCTCATTTGCATGTCATTTCCCAGAATCCCTTGCTGCAGTGGAAGTGCTGTATGCTGGGTGATAATGGGGAAAGGCGGGGTTGTAGACCTGCCTAAGACATGCAGATGAGCATACAGTTGTATTTGCATATTTGCTTTCCTGTGTAGGGTTTTTGTCACTTTTTTTACGCACCATAACTTAACTCAGTATTATGGTATATATATATATATATGCATATATATGTTTTTTTATATGTATTGGGGGTTTTGAATATGTATTTTTTATATATATATATATATATATATATATATATATATATATATATATATATATATATATATATATAAAAAATACATATTCAAAACCCCCAATACATATAAAAAAACAAATACATATAAAAAAAACAAATTAAAACATACCCAAATACATATATTAAAAAAAAGAAATACCCCCAAATACATATAAAACAAATACAGCTGGACCCTGTTATAAGGCGGTGCTTTGGGTCCACATAACGAGACCGTGTTATAACCGGGATTGTTACATGGCCGCCGCGCGAGGACTTACCCGGCATCTGCAGCTCTCTCCTCTCTGCAGCTCTCTCCTCTCTGCTCTCTCCTCTCTGCAGCTCTCTCCTCTCTGCAGCTCTCTCCAGCTCTCTCCTTGCTTCATCAGACTACATCCACGTGCATGGCGCACATCTCCAAGGTTTTTTTTATTTTTTATATAACATTCAATGCTTTATTGCCAACGGACACACACACACACATTTTATTTTATCATTTATAAATGATTATATTAAATAATAATTTATAAATTATACCATACAGGAATCGAAGCCTTGGCCCTTCATACACTGGTAGCGATTCTCTACTTTCTGCACCATAGGATTGGTGTGATGTCATTGACTCTATTACCAAACTTAAACTTGTAGCGGGAGGGGTTGACCCCTTCATTACCTTAGTGGTATTAACCGCTAAGTTAATGAAGAGGTTAACTTCTCACGCAACCCCCCCCCCCCCCCACAAGGCCTAAACACTCACCATGGGGCAAATACCACCTTCACCCACCCCCCGCTACCCACAATAAACCAGGCTCTGGCAGTTAACCCCTTCCAAGGTAATGAAGCTGCCTGTAAATGTATTTTTATTGCATTGGATTGAAGATGGGGGTCTCCGGAGCTGATATTAATGGTATCAGCTCTGGAGACTCCCGGCATCAGTCCGATGCAGGAAGAATGCCTTTTTTTTAAGTCCTGCTCTCAGATCCCATCTCACCACCCTTGGCTGGCGAGATGAATCTTTGAAAAAATCGCAATTCCAATTCGGAGCTACTAGAATAGCTACTTGTGAGAAAAAATGCAAGTTGGAGCTGTTTTGCAGCTCCCGCTCAGGAGCCAAAAATCTCTAAAAACTGCACACCCCATGCAATTTGACCAACTCACCGAGGCTTTCTGAATAGGTCACTCTTTGACAAAGGACCGAGGGCTGAAACGCGTCAGAGGATTCGTCAGCTGTATATTCTGCACAAAATAAACTTTTTTTAGTCACCATCAGTAGCTATTTCTCCGTTTGTCTCACGGCTGTGCGCTGTTACTTGACTCCTGTGGGAGGAGTTCTTCTTCTTTTTCAGAATAGGTACCTAGAAAAATTTTGCAATAGCTGTTCAAAGTCCTCGATGAGTTGGTTATCGAAGTTACTAGAATAGGCCCCTAATTTCTTTCAAAACTAAAGCCTCACATTTTACTCTGGTCTGTAACTGTGTCATACGCTTAAAAGATAAAATATGATAAATTGTTCTTGTATATAATGTATAACCCGATTCACTCAATGAACCATGTACAGTATTTGTAACCATATATTTGTCATCATAACTCTGTGCCCAGGATATACTTGAAAACGTGAGGTAACTCTCAATGTATCACTTCCTGGTAAAACTTTTTATAAACAAATACATAAATAGCGGTGAGTTCAAATCTGTGGTGATCGGAAGTGAGGTATGAAACAGTGTTTTAGAAAATCCCAATCAATATATGTACTAAAAACAAAGATAGTATACGATTTCACAATGACGTAAAGGCAGAGCATGTATTTGTTGCCTTCCTAGGTTTCACAGGGGCTTTAAATAGAAATGAAAATAGTATTTTCATTGTGATTAGTATATTTAGATCTAGAAAAAAAATTTGATCTGGAAGAAGCCAGGTTCGGCTATTTCTTATCTCACAAACACAGGACTCCTTTTTCGAAGGTTCTTAAGATAGGCTTTACTTCCGTGCTGTTAAAAATAGAGGAACCCCTACAGTCTAACCCCAGAAAGGAAACAGCACATCAACCAGCACGCATACCTACAGACACTAGCAGTAACGCGGCTTTGCACGCCCACAGTGGATACGAGAGGCAAGTACCAGAAATATAGCAAGCTAAAATGAAACCATATTATAGATTCATTATAATTAGGGATTCTGGTTTTCGGTATATTTATTTTTATATATATATATATATATATATATATATATATATATATATATATATATATATATATATATATATTATTATTATTATTTTTTTAATCTGTGTTTACTTAATTTATTTTTTAATGCTTTTTCATATGCAAAACAAATATGTGTTTTCCCGTGTTTAATACTATATAACAATAATAAAATAGTAAAATTCAGTGTTTTGCTTTTCCCCACAAATAGTATAGATGCCACCTGACATGGTAATGGCGGGAAGGGGGTCAATGTGGTTGGCAAGGGTTTAAAGTCCTGGGGAGAAAGGGGTCGGTGTGTATGGGGCAGCGGTTCTAGTACAGAGGGCAGGGGTTGCAGTACCTGGTTGCCTCACTCCTGTCTACTTCTCCCATAGTTTGCCTGCTGAAGCAGTCTAGGACATTTAGCTGCCAGCCATTTCGCCAGCAAAGTAAACCCCCTAACCATAACTCCTTTCCCTAAACCATTAACCCTTTACCCCAAATGCTAACGCTAATCTTTACCCTAAAAACCATAACTACTTACCCTAAAATTCCTAACCTTGAACAGGTGTAACCTTAACCCCTTACGCTAACCCCCTAACCTTACCCTGAAAGGCGTAACCTTAACCCCTTACCCTAACCCCCTAACCTTACCCTAAAAGGCTTAACCCCTTACCCTAACACCTAAACTTACCCTAAAACATTTAACCTTAACCCCTCACCCTAACCTTACCCTAAAAGGCTTAACCTTAGCCCCTTACACTAACACCCTAACCTTGCCCTAAAAAATTTACCTTAACCATTACACTAACCATACCCTAAAAAGCTTAACGTCTGTGGCTGACTGTCCTTGACGGCTGAACGCCAGTGGCTCACTGTCCTTGGCGGCGGAACGGCAACAGCTGACTGTCCTTGGAGGCTGAACGGCAGCAGCTGACAGTTCTTGGCGGCGGCTGTATGGCAGCGACAGAGTGGCAGTGGCCTGAGGTCCCATTCCGTGGTGATGTACAGCGTGCTGCTGCCTCTTCTCACATGACCACTTGCACCACGTGAGGACACTCCCTGATTAAAAATCATTGGCGGCTGAATTACATTTCTTCCAGTCTTTATCGGTTTGAACCGAAAACTCCCAATTATTGGTCGGTGGTTTTTTATCGGTTTATTTCAATTAAAACCAAAAACTGAGATTCCTAAATATAATCAGTAATGTTACCGATGCAGTTATACTATACCATATAGTGTAGGGGGCCATCTTTACTTGGTCATTCTATTTCATTAGACAACTTCTAATGCTGTAAGACACCTTATGGCCCATTTAAGGGAATTGGCCATAATGTCTTTTCTGGCACCAAGGGGTATTTTATAGAATTGCACAGCATATTAATTATGAGCCATAATCAGGACATATAAAACCCTACGGGGTAAATTCTACATACTGGACTCTGAAGCACCCGTTTGGGATATTTTCGGCCCAAAATCCCCACTTAATGGTGAATTTTAGCCAAAAATGTCCCCAATCAGCTGCTTTGGATTATATAGAATTTACCCCTTAACCACTTAAGGCAGCCAGAGGTGTTTACAACTAATTGAGAAATGCTGCAGAACCAACTGGAAGCAAAGGAGTGAAATTAAAAAAGGGTTTCTATATAAAGGATCCCTTCCTTTCTCCTCTTAAAACTTAAATATAGCATCAACTTGTATTTTTTTAATGGGATTTGAAGAGGTTTGCCCCTTATATACTGTAGCAGAGGAAATCAGGAACACGACAGTACCTTTTTAAACACCAATCCAGTGAATGGTATTATAGACATGAAAACTGCACAAGAAACAGCACAAACTGAGGAAGTCCTACTAAGAAGAGTGGAGTGTAAGGCTAAGCTTATATTACCTGCGCGACCGCGCGCTTAGCCTTGCGCACTCCTGCAGCCCCAGAGATCTGTGAATTTGGCTGCAGGAGATTTCGGAGGTGATCTAGAGGCGTGGCGGAGGCGTCATCAAGCTGGTACGCCCTCATTGGCTGAACCACTCATGGGACATCATGCGGCCGCACTTGAAAAGACAATTTCTTTTGTCTCTTTAAATTGCAGTCGCGCCCTAGCGCTCCGACGTGCATGCGGGCGCTCACGGAGCGGCCTCATAGGCATTAGGCAATTTGAGGTTGGCACGTAAGCGCGCACGCAAACGCACAAGCACCATCGTACGCTGTATAATCTCATCCTATGAAAGACAAGAAGACTGTCAAACCAACTGAATTAGATAGACATCAAAGTGAGAAAGCCCACGCATGCCCACATCCAAATCCAAAGCATATTTCTCAATTGAAGTAAAAAAAATAAGTTGCATGTGTAGAGCGTGACATTGTTCCTTCAGATAGAAAGACTTATCCTGTTACAATTAAGAATATCACAAAGTGTCCATAGGATTTAATGGCACTGTTGATGCAGAATATCACAAAAGATCCCAGCATGTCCCACCAGAGGGAACAGTGAAGCTTGCTACATCATATATTTAGAAACAATGGCCCTGACTCAATATGCTGTGAATCCTTTTTTCCAGTGCTCGAGAAGTGTTCAGCTAAACTCAAATGATTAGGACTAAAATCTTCTCTGGCATGGATAACGGGGAACGGCAGGGCTGTCGACAGATTTCCCGGGGACCCAGGACTAGAGTTTCGACAAGGCCTTTCCCCCCTCCCCCGTGTTGGCAGCCTTGCAAGCCCTTCCCTTTCACACCTCCTCACGAGCCCCTTCCTCTCCCCATGTATTTATCTTCCCCCTCTCTTCTTCACTCACACTCCACAATAGCACACCCCAAAATACAATACCACCCCACACTCACAAAATATAACAACCGCCCCCACACGCATAAAACACAGTTCCCCACCCCACACGCATAAAATACAATACCCCAACCGACAAAATACTCCCCCACGCACAAAATACATTATCCCCCACATGCACAAAATACAATACCCCCCCACACACAAAATATAATACTCCCCCACACACAAAATACAATACCCCCACACATACACAAAATAAAATACCCCCCCCACACATAAAATAACCCTACACACAAAATACAATACCCCACACACAAACAAAATACAACACCCTCCCACAAAATGCAATACTCCTCCACACAAAATACACACACACACGCCCTACCTTTGGGGTTGTCTGAGGATTTTTCGTGCCCCAACTCTCCGCAGCTGCTGCCGGGCCTATCTCCTACACGGGCCTCCCTCTCAGCGAGAACGAGCCTCTCTCCTGACGGCGCGCGTCGGAAGCTGTGCCCATCCGGAAGTCGTGTCCAGTGAGAGAGAGGCCCGCACAGGCAGAGTGGCCCCCAACAGCTGGGGAGAGCTGGAACCCAGCTGCTGGGCCCGGGACACTTGTCCCGGCTTTCACCCCGTCAGCGGCCCTGAGGAGGGGTACAAACAATTATAGGGAAAGGGAAACATCATACCATCATCATCAGGACCCAAGTGATCTAATTTACAAAGATTCAAGGTACTGAGACTTCGCTTTTAGAAAGATATACAGTAAACGTACCCTGAACTCACACCCATATCCAACTATATAGATGAGAGAAAGAAAGAAAGAAAGAAAGTCAAGCACAACCTTTCTTAGTAAAGTGCAAAAAGTATAATATGGGCCAAAAGACCCAATTCTCACTTACATGTGAGGTAATTATAGTGCAGCATCAGAGGGTACTTGTATATGGATGTTCATAGTCACCGCTGTGTAGCCCTAGCGTGGGGAGGTCCCGTGGGGTAAGGAGCCGATAGAGAGCTGCTGCTGCCGGCAACAGTAGGGCTCTCGGCCTCTTCACTTGTCTCCGCATTCCAGATTCCACGCAACAGTGTCTGGCGTCACGCATTAGAAAATGGCAAATTGTAAACAAAATCCAATATCCTCGTACCTCCTCTGATTTGAAGAAACAGCGCCACCTAGCGAACCCCCAAAGAAACAGCGCCATCTAGCGAACCCCCAAAGAAACAGCGCCACCTAGCGAAGCCTGAAGAAACAGCGCCACCAAGCGAACCCCGAAGAAACAGCGCCACCTAGCAAACCCAGAAGAAACAGCGCCACCTAGCAAACCCCGAAGAAACAGCGCCACCTAGCAAACCCCGAAGAAACAGCGCCACCTAGCGAACCCTGAAGAAACAGCGCCACCTAGCGAACCCTGAAGAAACAGCGCCACCTAGCGAACCCTGAAGAAACAGCGCTACCTAGCGAGGAGATTTGAGGATATTGGATTGTGCTGGCAATTTGCCATTTCCTGAGACTCTACCAGCTTCTTACCCCACGGGACCTCCCCACGCTAGCACTACACAGCGGTGACTATGAGCATCCATATATATGTACCCTCTGATGCTGCACTATAATGACCTCATATGTAAGGGAGAATTGGGGCTTGTGGCCCATAATATACTATTTGCACCTTACTAAGAAAGGTTGTGCTTGTCTCTTTCTTTCACTACATGATATTGGGCGTTCCCTGGCAGGGCCTTGAAGCGCCGAGGAATCCGGCCTTAAGAAGACAAAGCACTTGACCTTTATTCTTTTTTTTTTCAATATAATATTTACACTGGGACTTTAAGTAGCGCACGGAATATGTATGTGCTTTCTTTTTATAATTTATTAATGTTATTGCCGTGCATAGGGCTTTTCAGATATATTTTATTTTGTTTATTTTACGTTTTCTATTGCTGTGCTTTCATAAACTAGTACCTCTTGGTTTATACTCGGCCCATTTATAAATAGTTTGTGATAACAAATGTAACCACAATTGTTATCTGATGCACACTTTAAAATTAAAAAGCTACTCACCCATGGATACAGTGACAACAGCAGAAAAAGGCAGACAACATGCTTATTTTTCAACAGCACCTACAATTGGACCTTGGCACACAAAATGTTATATAATACAACAGATTTGATTTTTTGTGTTTGCAACTTTGCTAGATACAAACCTTTTCTTTACTGTCAGTCTTTTTTAGTACTGGAATATATTGGTCTAATGTGTACAATGTATTTCTGAGCCCGCTTTGAAACAAAGTCGCTGAATTCAATTTACTACAGAGATAAAACTTAAAGAAACCAAATCTCAACTCCTCAAACATACAGTGGAACATGGATTTATCTCAATGTAACGAGACGGCTTCGATGCACTGCAAGTTAATACTCTCAAAGAGAAACAATGTATTTAAAAAAAATAATATTCTGGAATAAATTAACTTTTAACATTGTATTTTAATAGTCGGCAAATTATTTCTAATTTTATTTTAATAAACATAATATTTATATACGTAAATTAATTAGAGGAGCAATTCCCCTTGGTATATATACTGACAGAAAAAAGACTGCGCCTGTACGTCTGGTGGTAATATGTGATTACTATTGTAATAATCTAAAGCCCCTTGTGACTGGGCTGATATAATACGCCAATGAAATAATGTATAAATCTAATAACAACTGATAAAAAATGACTAAGATGTTCAAACCATATGTTGCTTATGGCAAAAAATACAGTGTTTGTGAGAATATAAAACCTAAAATAAAAAAAGGGTGTACTTTCTTTTTCACATCACTGTGCCTCAGGCACCAAAAACATAGATTGTAAGCTCCACGGGGCAGGGACCTGTGCCTGAAAAATGTCTCTGTAAAGCACGATGTAAAACTAGCAGTGCTATACAAGAACATGCTATTATTATTATTATTATTATACTTTAGGTTTTCTCAGGGTTAACACTTGGTTAATATAGAGTTTTATTTCATTAGATAATTTTTTCATTCTATTCATGTTATTTTCCTGTGTTGTAGTTGAATATCACTTTGTATTATGTTAGCAGTGAAATATTTTGTAGTTACAGCATTTATATCATTCAAAGACCTTCCAAATTACAATTATATTCTTATTCATGTATTCATTAATCAGTTTTACATACATGTATATGTCTATTTTTAAATATACATACATTTATATTTAAGCTTTTGTATTCAAAATGTATATATGTATATCTTTATTTATATAGCGCCATTAATGTACATAGAGCTACACAGTAGTAATACACGTGACAATCATATAAATAACAAATAATACAAATAACAGATAATGGGAATAAGTACTTCAGACATAAAAGTAACATTTAGAAAAATGAGTCCCTGCTCCGAAGAGCTTACAATCTAATTGGTCAGTAGGAAGAACGTACAGAGACAGCAGGAGGGCGTTCTGGTAAGTGCGTCTGCAAGGAACCAAGGTTTATGTACAGTATGGGGTGTATAATATCAGCCACAGAGCTACTCATATGCTTCGTTAAGCAGGTGTGTTTTAAGGTGGGTCTTAAAGGTGGAAAGATAGGGTGCTAGTCAGATATTTAGGGGAAGGGCATTCCAGAGGTGTGGGGCAATCAGTGAGAAAGGTTTAAAGCGGGAGAGGGCTTCAGATACAAAGGGGGTAGAGAGAAGACATCCATGAGCGGAACGCAAGAGTCGGGATGGTGCATAACGAGAAATTAGGGCTGAGATGTAAGGAGGGGCAGAAGAGTGTAAAGCTTTAAAAGTGAGGAGGAGAATCGAGTGTGAGATGCGGGATTTGATAGGAAGTCAGGAGAGGGATTTCAGCAGGGGAGACGCTGAGACAGATTTAGGAAAGAGTAGAGTGATTCTGGCAGCAGGTTTAGGATAGATTTTAGGGGAGACAGGTGAGAGGCAGGAAGGCCAGACAGCAGGAGGTTACAATAATCAAGACGGGAGAGAATGAGGTCCTGTGTCAGAGTTTTAGCAGTCGAGCAACAAAGGAAAGGGCGTATCTTTGTGATATTGCAGAGGAAATAATAATAATTAATAATAATAATGTTCTCTGCATTTTATCATTACTAGAAGAAAAAACAGAAACTATAGCTTCCTAATTCAGGGCTCCACAGTATGCAAAAAAGCATCCATAATGATATGAGTCATATGATAGGATGTAGAGAAAGGAGTTATATCTATAAAATTGGAAAACACATTGGTTGTTTGTCCGGTTTTGTATGGTTGTTTTGAGAATGAGTGAGTTTTAGGTCATATACTGCTCACATATGCAGGGTGTGTTGTGTATTGAAGCGCTGGGGATGGCTAAAGTCCCGTGTTAGTGGTAACTCTGGCCCCCTTGTCCGCTAACAGCATGACCCCGGAAGTTAGACCAACTAGAGGTCAACTTGGACAGTCCTTGTATTGAATAACATGAAGTACTCACAACCTTGTGTTTCCGGACTCCCGAATGCCGCGTGCTCTCAGCCAGCGGTGAATGCAGAAAGTGATCTCCCAAGGGGGAGAGAAAAAGGCGGTGCACGGCGTTCCAATGGAAGGAAATGGATGACGGAGGCTGGGTCACTAAAAAAACTCCTTACGTTATTGAAGCAACAGCAAAATGAGACAAGCAGGAGTCTTGGAAGAAATGTTTCGCGCATCCGTGCGCTTTGTCAAAGAGCAACAGAGGAAAGGGTGTATCTTTGTAATATTGCGGAGGAAATAATGATAATTAATAATAATGTTCTCTGCATTTTATAATTAATACCTGGTTTCATATATTGAGTTATGTAGTTATAACTGTGTTCAGTTCAAATAATATTGTCAGTTAGTTCACTAATTAGATCATCAAATATTTTCTTGCATATCTTTTAGATAGTCATTTATGCCTTCAGGATAGATTTAAAAATGAAGAGTTGTATTATCAAGTATATTTTAAACTCCACATTTTTGTATTAGATTTTATTTTGTGGTTTACATTCCCAGTGCAACCTTGATTGTCACAGATGATCGGGTGTCATTGGGTTACCTTTTAACATTATATGTTCAGCTGCTCAGATCACACCGGTTCTGTGGGCTACAACTGCCAATGGGCTAGAGTTGCTCCCATTATTTGCTTTACAACAGGTGTTTGTTATTCCCCACTGATTGCTGCGGCTCACGGTTCAGGAGTGACCAGGGTATTTCAATCTCTGCTGTTTGTTGGAGCCCATACTCTTTGACAAAGCGCTACTTGCAGCAGTGCACCGCCTAATACCACTTTTTCCAATGACATCACAAAGTCACCTTTTCCCATGCCCATGTTTCTGCCAAACACTGCAGATAAATCAATACAAATGACATCATAGAGTGACATTATACCGTGACCTTACACAACCGGCCTGAATGTGGCATGGATTCCTCTGACAAGAGCATACAGTGATATAAACAGATATGCTTGTGTAATAAAAACAGTTCTGAACCTGCAAGCCCAATATAGCCACATAAATATGTGACTTGTACTTCAATGCATAGAGCAGTTTTTGCGGGGTTGGTTTAATGTTTGGTAATATCCATTCACAATAAGCTAACAAGCTGTACTTTGTATCTTTAAAAGTATGACTGCACAGGGAGCTGCCTGGAGACCTGTGAAGGACACCATGACCGGGGGGCCAGGCCCCCCTCTTACCTCTTTTTGCTCCCTGGCATCTCTCCCCCCCCTGCCTTCAGGTGATGGGGGTGATGCGGTCAGGGGGCGGTGGAGGAAGGGCAAGGGAAGTTATTTTAGGGCAACTGGCAGGGTGCATGGTCAGTCAGCACCCTGCCAGCAATTGCAGCAGTGCGGAGCTCCGTGTCAGCTCCGTGTCAGCTCCTGTGCTGGGCCTCCCATGTGGCTGCAAGACAGGAGCTTTGCTGCTCGTGGGAGCTGGTGGACTGGCCTGAGGAAGAAGTGCAGTCGCGGTGTAGCTCCTGGATGGGGAAGTCCCGTGCCGCTGGGAAGGAGCTCCGGTGCACACAGCCGATGGTGGCAACAGGGACCCCTGCTGGGGTGGGAGGGCACTTTTGGTCCCCACTGTGCTGAGGGGCCACACTTTATCCCCCAATGGGGGGGCCACACCTGGGCACCCACTGGGTTGGAGGGCCCCATGGTGTGGGGGTGCCCTGCTTGAGCCCCTACTGGGGTTGAGGGGCTACACATGTGCTCCCACAGGGGTGGGGTGCCCCATTTGATTTTTCATGGGATGGGGGCTTCAAGTAAGCTCCCAAGGAGGGCTACTTAAGAAAAAAATTTGGGGGTGGGAGACCGTCTCTCACTTGAGTTACACTGGGGAAGGGGAGCTCCACTTGAGCCCCCACTTGGGTGTCCGCCCCAACATGAGTTTGCATGGGAGGGGGTCCAATTTGAGCTCCCATAGGGGTGGGGAGGCTACACTTATGCCCCTATTGGGTTGGTGAGCCCACTTTGAGGGGGAGCCAAACTTAAGCCCCTACTGGGGCAGAGAGCATCTCACTTGATTGGGAGAGCCCCACATGGTTTGGGGCTGGAGAGGCACCATTTGAGCCCCCACGGGAGCAAGAGGAGCCCCCACTAGGGTGGGGACCCCCACTTGAGCCCACACTGGATCGGGGGGGGGGCCTTATTTGAGAACCCACTGGGGCAGGGAGTTCACAAGGGGGCAGGGGGCCCCACGTGAGGACCTCCTGGGGTGGGAGAGGAGATGTCAATTTGGGCAGAGCCATCTGGCTCCTTCGCCCCCCCCCATCCCTCTGGCTTAGTGGGGGAGACAGGGCATACTCCCCTAGGGCCCCCACTGGGTTGGGGGGGGGGCTGAGGCCCCAGCTGGTTCCTCACTGAGTTGTGCATACCTTAAGGGTTCCTTCTGCTGGGAGTGGGCAGATGTCCTCACTTGTGCCCCCTATTAGGGATGCATAGACCCCACTTGGGCTGAGCTTCCATTGGTTTGGGGGGGGGAGGAGGGGGCACTGGTGGGAGAATGGGGGGAGTCTTGGAGAGTTTCCCTTAACTGAAGGGGCAAGTTTCTGTGAGTTGCCCTTAGACGAGGGGGGGGGGGGAATCTCAGTGGGTTGCCCATTAGAGGAAGAGGAGAGTCTGTGAATTGCAGGCAGTGGCAATTGGGTCAATGGGGCCCCCACTTGGCCAGGGGGCTAATTAACCCCCCCACTGGAGCGTGGGATCCCACGAGCACTACTGGGGAGAGGAAATGGAGAAGTCCCTGCAAGTGTCCCTTGTGAAAAGGGGAAATCTGAATTGTCCCTTAAAGGAAAGGGGGAGTCGGTGCGTTGCTTGCGGTAGTGGCGGGGGACATGCAGGGACGCATCTGCTTCCAGGGGTAGGTAGAGGACCTAGGCTCCTGCATACCTTTCCTATCTACAGGCTCTGTTCTCCTTCCCCCTGCTAAGGGGCCACTACTTAACCCTCCCCCACTGGGGCGAGAGGAGTTATAAGAAGTCTCTGGGAGTTGCTTCCCAGGTTCCCTGTGGTAGATACGTGGAGTTGGTGCTTTTCCTAAGGATTATGGCTCAGTGCCGGAGAGAGCTCTGTGGCTCCCTTTTCTTATGATGGCCTCTAAAGATCATCCTGTGGCTTCATGGTCGGAACCACCGTCGGGTCGCTGGCGGCGGGAGAGGCAGCGGGGCCCAGCCATATGTGGCAAGCTGCCTGTCCAACGGCAAAGAAAGGTAGTGTGGGGGGGGGGGGGCTGTTTGATCAGCTCCAGGCCAAGATGCAGAGTCACCAAAGGGGTGGCTTCAGTGCCAATGATCCAGGTTGTGGGCGGAGCAGTGCCAGCAGAGGGAACAGTGGCCTCCAGCCATGGGTGGCCGCCGCCTGCAGAGGGGCAGGCAGTAGGGAGGTACGGTGCACAGTGCTGTGGTCAAAGTGTTGTAGTGGTTGTTGCCTCTGTCGCGGCGGCGGTTGGGGTGTAAGTGTGCTTATTCTTGCCAGAAGGGGCTATGTACTTGGGCGGGGCACAATTAAATGTGAATTCCGGGATGCCACTCGCGTCAACGGCCGGGTCACGTGGGCCTGGCTTGGGGGTCATCGGTTCAAAGACCTTTGACCTTTAATCCTTTTGTGCAAGCACTCTGGCAGGGGTAGCACTTACCAATTATTTAATGGTTAAATAAAAAGCTGTGGCCTTGAACCCCCAGACCTTGTCTCGTCGTTATTTGCGTTATCTATGTGGGGTTCTGGGCACTTGGGGTGGGGGGGAGGGCAGCTCCCTCGCACTCTCCCAGGTCATGTGAAAAAAAGGCAAATCCCACAAATGTTCAACTTTTTCAGATTTCGTTAAAAACCCTAAAATAAGACTTTTAGTGCACTGCATATTTCTACCATATTTGGGAGGGGAGTAGTATGCTTTTTTCCCCAATAGAAAAAAAAACCTAAGGGTAAAAGCATAAATCTCAGACTGTTACAGTACATCATAATAAAACAACAGTGGATAACATAAGAAGTTTGTTTATACAAACTTTGTTAAATCAATTAGACATACGGTTTCTTAAAATAAAACAACGTTGAAAAATATGAATCTACATTACATGCCTTGTATGGACTTATTTGTAAAAGAAAAATTTGGTTTGTACTTACCACTATCCATCGTAATGCATTTCTGTGGTGCCCCCCTAGGCACGGACAGGTGCGCTCTTTGTGTTCTCAATTTCCTCACACATAGCAAAAAATAAAAACAAAATGTTTAATGTACATTTGCTGAGCAGAAATGAATAATAACGTTTCAGACGAACACACAAGAAAAACAAACAACATTCTTTGTAAGTTGGTCAAACGACGTCGCTAGTGCAATCAGGTGCTTTTTTCTAAGAGAATAATATAATCCATTCTTTGCTCATTAAACATTGCAGTGGTTCCCAACTTATTGTGCATTGTGCACCCCCTGCTAGAAAATATTTGTTACATGAACCCCTAATTTACTAAATGTTGTTGTCTACTCATCACAAGTCCCAGGCAGTAGTGTCCTGAGCTCGTGGAGGGAAACACACGCCGAATGAGACGCCAAACTGCACCTCAGTGTGTTTAGACTGCATTCTCACTGCACACACACTCGCAACCCAATGTAACTGCACTGTCGCACACACACTACATAATCACGGCACACTCTATAACCTCACTGCGCTGTTTTGCACACTGTATCCTCACTGGGCTGTTGCACACACTACATCCTTACTGCACACAACCTCACTACGCAATTGTGCACGCTTTGCAACCTCACTGCTCACCACACACTGCGTCCTCACTGCACACAGTAAGAAAGCGTGGAGCCCTAAGTGAAATGCACCATGACTGCAAGGCCCAACCTTCCCTTCCAATTGCCCCCCCGTGGTCACCAATGAAACTGGGGGGAGGAGGTTGTCCAGCTGGGGGTAGGGTATAAAGGCAGGTAGTGAGGGGCGGGCAATCCTGTCATGCCCCTCAGTGTGGTTTCCAAGTGTCTGTCCAGGGCAAGCTGGGGACCTATTCCCGGGACGGAGGCGGACTGGGGTGGCAGCTGCCCTGCATTTTGGACAGAAAGGGGGGTGGTAGCGAGGCTCCCTCCAGGGAAGCAGCGCTCATGCTGACTTACCTGGCGATCAAGGATCTGCGGGGATAAGGTTGAGAGCCCTGACATTAGACCCCCTACTCTCCCCCTCTTGATCTCTTGCACCCCTCCCCCCATTATGGGGGGGGGGGTGAGCTATGTGGGAGCCTGCCTATTGGCTGGGGTGTACCATGTGGTGGGTCTACTTAGCGGAGGGAGCAGCTGATAAGCCATAGCAGGGGGGCACAGGAGCTAGGCTGGTGTGGCCCTGTTTACTGCCAGAGAAGAGCCAGGTGATGGTGCAACATGCACACTATGCCCCTAGAGGAGGCTGTCTTCAGTATGCCTACCATGAAGACTTCTGCACTAGGGTGCAGTGGTAAGAGCACATAGAGCCTCAGCATAAGAGGTCAGCAGCTAAAAAGGGCAGAAGGCACAGTTAACCCCTTCAGAACCAGCAGTTTGTAACAGTCTCAGTGAGACTGCGCTTTATAACGAAGTACACAGATACCCAACAAGCTCTGAGAACCCCCTTCCATTACCACATTATATATATATATCTATATAAGTGTCAAAAGGAGTGCTAGTGGGCGTGGGTAAATCTATACAACAAAAAAACAGACAAAGATGCCCAAAGTTACCTGCCAACTTGGAAAGTGGGGAGGGGCAAGTTTAAACCTTGGGGGGAGGGGCCACTACCCTCCCAAAAGCAACTGAGACCAGCTGCACACAGTTAATAAACACAGATACCAAAAAAGCTCTGAGAAACCCCTACCATTACCACATAATATATATATTGGCCCCTCCCCCCAAGGTTTAAGCTTGTCCCTTCCCACTTTCCAAGTTGGCAGCTCAGTTTCATTTTTTCAGGTTATGACAGATCCAATGTGATCATTCTTCCTGTAATTATACAAGTTAATAAGAATTTTAACCCAGGGAGTGTTAGGACCTGCTACAGTCATGCCTTGAAAGTGGCAGTAGGGCTTAAGACCCTTTGGCTAAAGGGTTAAACTAAATGACCCTTTTTTCAAGAGAATATATAGGTACTGTACTGTGTATTTTTGTCACATTGGAAGTAGCTTTGGGCATCTTTGTCTGTTTTTTGTTGTATGTTAAATACACCTAATTTTCGGTTTTGACTGCAGTTAAAGCCTTATCAGATTAATTTAGCTCGCAGGACAAAGATCAGCAGTGGTAGGACACAAAGGAATTTGCCTTTCGCAGGTTTCATCTTTCATATGGGATTTCAACAATAGTGCAGTTTAATTCACTGCTCCATGCAGGCCGGCACCACCGGGTGGTGGGTGGGGGTTAAGTCTTGCCTGGTTGGGCTGTGCGTGGACATTGGGGCTGCGGCTGTTTTAGGGGGAGGCAGTGTTCGCTCCTTCCACCCCTACGGTTGTTTTGGCTGAAGCCAGGATGGTTTTTGATGTTGGCGGGAGCGAGAAGGGCCTATTGTGCTTTGGGTATCTGGGGTCCATCTTGCTCCAGTTTGGCATTAATGTAGATCTGGTCTCACTGCTTGCCTCAGTTAATGTTCCTTTGGATCAGGTTTGGAAGGTGCCTGCGCTTCTGGTGGTCCAGGGCTAGTTTAAGGGCATTAAATAGCCCTTTTGATGGCAGCTCATTGGGGGTAAGTGCAGGGTAACCTTGCCAGATGGGGCTTAATACAACGGTAATTCCTGGTGGTGGCATGGTTGGCGAGTGGGCAAGGCTCATTGTACTTTGCGTACCTGGGTCCGATTTCATGGCTGACGTCCTCACTGCACTGTTGCACACACTTTACACCCTTACCACACAGATTCTGCATCCTCAATGCACACTGCACCCTCTCAACCCATTTTGCACCATCACTGCACACACCACATCTTCGCTGAACAATCTGCAACCTCAATCACTACCCACTTTGCACCCTAATTGGGCACACTGCAACCTGACTGAGCTGTTGCATTCCCTCTGTATCCTCACTGCACACAGATTTTGCAACCTCAGTGCTGTTGCACATTCTGCATCATCACTGCACACACACACACACACACACCACATTATTGCTGCACACACATCCGCACTGCCCATTTTGCACCCTCAATGCACAAACTCTGCATTCTCACTGCGCTGTCGCACACCCACTGCAAAATTACTGCACTGTTTTACACTCTGCAACCTCACTACACATTTCAACCTCACTGCACTGTTGTACACACTCTGCAACCCCACTTCACTGTTGCAGTCTGACTCCTCACTGTACACAGTCTGTCTCCTATACAGTAACTGCACACATTTTGCATCCTCTGTAATCTCTGCACCTTGTGTGACCTCACTGCACTGTTGCACACTCTACATCCTCAATACACACACTGCATTCTCACTGCGCTGTTGCAAACACTCTGCATCCTCACTCCATATAGTGTGCATCCTCACTGTACACTTTGCAACTTCACTGTGCAGTTGCATACACTCTGCATTCTTACTGTACACACACACGGCATCCTCACTGCACACTCTGCATTGTCACTGCACGCAGAAACCACATCCTCTCTGTGCCCTCATCCTCACTGCAAACGCAGCATTCTCATCACAGGCTCTGCAGCCGTTGTACACACTCTGTATCATCACTACACACTCTTCAAACTCACTGTGCTGTTTGACTCTGCATCCTCACTGCACACATTGCACACACTCTGAACCCCCACTACGCATACTCCACATCCCCACTACACACTGCATCCTCCCTGTCCACTCTGCACTACAGTCTGCTACCTTAGTGCTCTGTTGCACTCTGTATCCTCACTGCACATTTGCACACTACATTCTTACTGCACATACACAATCATCACTGTGCACACATTCTCATTGCCCACATTACATTCTTATACACTCTTCATCCTCACTGCATTATTGCACACTACATCCCCACTACACACACTACATCTTCAGTACACTCTTCAGTACACTGTTTGCTCCGCATCATCCCTAAACACCCTGTATCCTCACTGCACACCCTGCATCCTCACTGCACACCCTACATCCTCACTGCACACCCTGCATCCTCACTTTACACCCTGCATCCTCACTGAACACCCTGCATCCTCACTGAACACCCTGCATCCTCACTGAACACCCTGCATCCTCACTTCACCCTCACTGCACACTCTACTTCCTCACTGCACACCCTGCATCCTCACTGCATCCTCACTGCACACTCTGCTTCCTCACTGCACACCCTACATCCTCACTGCACACCCTGCATCCTCACTTCACCCTCACTGCACACTCTGCTTCCTCACTGCACACCCTGCATCCTCACTAGACGCTCTGCAACCTCACTACACAATCTGGATCTTCGCTACAAACTCTGTAACCACACTGCACTGCTGCACTCACTCTGTACTGCTGCACTCACTCTGTATCCTCATTCCATACACCTCACACAGTACCAGCTGCGACTCCGCAGAGAGACACCGCACGTGTAGGTAACCTCCCCGAGTCCTCATTGGCTGCGGCGCATCGCTCAGCCCCGCCCTCTGCTTCCTGTTATGGAGCTGCTGGAGCCGGGCTGTGAGAGGAGAGAGTGTGAAGCAGAAGCGCTGAACAGCAGCAACAGCAGCAGCATCAGCATCACTGCCTATCACTGAGCATCCTCCACACACAGCATGGGGCTCTGCAGCACCCTCACCTGCCTGCTCTGCATCACCCTGCCCCGCTACCACTCCGCAGAGCAAGGTACGTGCATTAACCCCTGCACTGCTTGAGATGAACTGCAGGGCACTCAGGGGTAACCCATCTAATACATAATAAAGAGAATATATATAAATTGTAAGATTGCTGATATAAATGCAAATATATATTTGCATTTATATAAGCAATCTTACAATTAATATTATTTGCATGTGACCATTGTGCCACTAAAGGACTTAATTATATTCTATTATTATTTACAGTGTATTTTTAATACTGCACAGAAAAAGGTTGTACTTAAAAATATGTATTGTAGAATATTATACATATAATAATAATATATATATATTCTCATTTATATGTACAATTCATATCCATATTATGATTTTGCTTCTAAAAAACTTTAATAATAACTATTATTAGGATCATCACCATATTTATTGTCGTTGTGCCGATCATGTGCTTGATGCTTCACAATCTAAAATGTATCTTATTTCATTGCAATATTAAATTGGCGTTATGAATAATAATGCATCACATAGTGTCAGCCATATACTTTTTCATTCACAATATATGCGTTTTATGATTGCTAGTATTATCCTTCCAATGCTTCACAGCATAGGTATGAAATATAAAGCAATGTTTTTTGTGTATACGGCACTTTACCATATCCAAAAATAGTGTGTATACTGTAATATTCTGGTCATTATTATTGGCATTGTTGTAGCAATATTTTTGGATCATACCGTAATTACACTGCAATATAAGCATACATGAAATGTTTATATTGATGCATTGAAAACATTTGAAGGCATGAAAATATTCATTGGGATAATAAAATCTGTGCTCCAAAAAGCCTTTGGTTAAGTTTACAATAGTGATATTTCCCATGTCTGAGCAGCATCACATTCCTTAATCTGTATGCTTTGTGTAGAGCGAGCTTCCTATTTCCCAATATTAACTTTTATACCTACTGCTTTTAACTCTGTTTTGGGTTTGCAATCCTTATATTGGACAGTGTTTCAAAAAGTCCTCACCACGTTTGATCTGGTATAGTAACTGAGTGAGATTTGGTAGTCCTAGACAAAATATGATATTTTAGTGCTGAACACTTCTGATTTTCAAGGGCTGAGGTCCCACTGCAGTCTAGAACAGGGATGCTCAACACCGGTCCCAAGATCCCCCCCCCCCTAGGGGAGCAGGTCAGGTTTTAAGAATATCCCAGCTTCAGTACAGGTGGTTCAATCTGATTGAGCCACCTGTGCTGAAGCTAAGATATCCTTAAAACCTGACCTGCTGGGGGGGGGGGGGGGGGGGGGGAGGGGGGCTTGAGGACTGTGACCGCCCCTGGTCTAGAAGACCATTGCTAAATGGAGACAAGTGTGTTCTAATAGACTTGAACCTATGGACACGCCGTTACTATATTAAAGGTGCAATCTACCTCCTTAATATGGGAACACCTGTAATTCACTATCAGCAATAGACTGCCCTGCAGCCTTATCTGTTTGGCAAAAGAGGACATCATAATTACGTCCCAGTTAGAAAAAGAGAGGGTGAGATTTTGACAATGGAAAGGAAGACCCCACAAGCAGTCCTACAGCAAAATCAATTAGATAACGATCTTATATAAACCCTTCATCTGCTTTCCAGGGAAAGTGAGTTTAAAAAATAATACAAAAAAATTAAGAGTTGTCAGAATATAATTTTTTTTTAACTCCAAAAGTAAGTGATTAACATACTATTGCTGCTAGCCTCTTGGTGGGACTGCACCTTTAACATAATGAATGGAATTGTGATGCATGTATGTTTGTTTTTGCTGTTGCTGGTGGGGTAGGTAGATTGGTACAGACGGAAGAATGAATAATTGTAGCATTTTACAGCTGTATGTGTCAGCAGGTAGACAGCACTGTGAATGGGATGAATCTGCCATTCTTCCTTATGCTTTGCCAAGGGAACATACTTTATTAAGCGATACAACAGACGAGCGATCCCTTTATTTCATTGTTGAGACGCATCTTTGCAGGACAATTTGCACGTGCTGTGTAGTGGGTCAGCCACTTTTGCTCTGCCAGTTTAAGAATGGCAAGGGTTACACCGCTGTATGAAATTAAACCCAACCAGATGAATATGTGTTTTATTATAAGGGATGGTAATAAGTGTTACATCTTTGCATTCCTAGTGATGTGAGATAACCTCAAAGACACGGCGGGAGCGAAGATCTTTCATTAATGTCATTTAGCATTTTGTTTCTTAGTTTTATTAAATACTCAATTTGGAGCAAATACCTAACATGGGCTTAAATCACAGAGTCTTATTTTGCATTCAAATTTATTTCTAATGAGGAATTGCCATCCTGGGTCTCATAGGGTGTTATTAAATACGCTCCACAGCAGCAGATAGCACTGTTATCGGGTGAAAACTTGTGAGACAGAGATTCTTCACCCGGTAGCATTATGAATGGCCACTCAGGGATATGGATAGATATATATATATATATCTATATATCATACACACACACACACACACACACACTCTTTTGCCCCTTGTGTGTCAGCTTGTGACTTGGGAGCATTGTCAGATAAAGAGTTACCTGAGATACAATAGTGCATTGCCTTTTTTCTCTGTGTAGGAAATATTTACCGGGGCTAACAAGAGAAACTGTGTTGCATGTAACTCGCGGATAACAGGTTTCTTACATTAGGGGCAGGTTGAAAAAGAAAAGCTGTAATGCGTTTAGATTAGAGACGTGAGAAACTGTCCCAACTCAAGGTCCTTATCCAAGCAGTACAGAGCTAAACGGAATCCCCAAGAAATCAGTCCTAGATTCTATAGGATTCTGACAAATGTCACAAGACCGAGAAACCCAGAACCTGAAACAGGGCTTTTCCTGGGAAGGGAGAGAGTTCCATTTAGTAGAGTACTCATTGATTTATATACCTGGCAAAACATTCCTGTAAACAAGGCGTGGAGAGATACCTGTCAACAACCTGAGATCCCTGGGAAATATGATAATGTACATATGCAAATAAGCGGATTCAAATATGCAAATATGATTATTTTCCAGGTATCTCTTACTCTCCCTTTACCTCCGTCTCACTTTCTCTCCCCTATGTCTCTATCTCTACCAATCCTCCCACATCTCTCTTTCTCTCCCTCCCTCTCTCTTGCTCTTCCTTCCTCTCTCACCCCTGTCTCTCCCCCCTCCCCCATCCTTTGTCTCTCTCGATCTCCCACTGGTGCAAAGTGCTGAGAAAAGTTCACACATCTCTAGTATGCATGCACTTTGCAGGCGTTTAATACACAGCTCCCCCTTGTGTGTATATATCTAATCTGTACCTACAGATGTGATGACATTCCATTATACACACAATTTATTTCACCTGTGAAATACTGAATAAATGAATCTGTCTAAAATGCTGTTTCTCTCTCTTTTTTTAATATATATATATATATTTGTATATATGTGTATATATATATATATATATATATATATATATATATATATATACGTATATGTATTTATACGTCATATTGCACCATCAATTATGACTTCTAAGCAGTCTCTTCTCTGCTAGAAGGGAAAAGAAGTGCTTAATGTCATTATATAGTTCAACATCTTTTTCTTAGAATGAAAAATCTAGCTTTATATATTTCACTGCTCCTGGCATCCAACTGGTTAATGTCTACATTACCAGGGGGCCCAGTGACGCATTAAGTGTACGCTACAAACTTTCTCTGTACGTTTACCTCTGACACTTTAGATTATGCTGCAAAACAAACCTACAATACAGGCTGGGTAATGAAAAATGTCACTTAGCGTCTCCTTTAAGATGAAATAGATGATGTCTGTAAGCCGCTGGCAGGAATTTAAATGGCCTTGTCTGCTCATTATAACATTGCGGGAAGAGTCATGCAAAAGCCACACACTGACATGCTCATTTGTATGTGACATCTGCGGGTACATAATATGCATCATTCTGCCCTGCTGTTGACATAAGGAACCGGAAAATATTTCTTGAACCATTACACCTCTGATGACTTCTATTAACCCTTTCATTTAACCCTTCTGTTGCCCGAGGGGCAGGAATGTAAGCTCCACTGGCAATGGAAGGGTTGATATTGTTGTATGGCTGGACTGCTCTTTAGCACATGTTCCATTTGGGGGTAACCAAACTCCGTCAGTCTGCCGCAAAAAAAAGTGCGGTGGTGTACCCCAATCCCAAGGAATTCTAAACCTGTTAACCATTGAGGCCAAGCTCCTTGTTGGATGCGCCGAGTGGATGGGTATATAAATGCATGCCACATTTACTGATGCCACGTGACAAAGCTCAGGAGGCATGAAACGCGCTAGGGAATTTTTACTTCTCCTTTTTAACCTTGGCTAAATAAAATATATATTTTTCTCATTTTTTAGACCGTGGCTAAATAAAATATATATTTTTCTCATTTTTTAGACCGTGGCTAAATAAAATATATATTTTTATCATTTTTTTAGACCGTGGCATCTTTGTTTCCGCTGTGTCCCGCCTTTTCTTTTTTCCTTGGGCTAAGCTCTTTAGAAAGATTTGTCCCATGTTTATGGTCTTGAAATGGGGGTACAGCCTTTTTACTAAGAAATCCATCTTTACATATAAAGTGAAACTGCCGCTAAGTACATTGTAGTTTAAATAATACAAGTAATGATACTCTGCATCCCGCTTAGTACCATCACAAATCAGCATCTGCCTATTTATTTGTTTGCACTTTGTGAAGTAAGGAGAAATACCCCTCCTTAATTTTAATCATAGAAAATGTCAGCTACCCCCATAGATGTCAGGAGGGAGCGCCTCCTACGTCCATCAGCTGGCCACACAATCTTCAAAAGTATCCGCTAGTTAAATCAGGGTCACCCTCTTTCAAAGATCTATTGCTCCTACAGACATCAATAGTATTACCTCATCTCTTCCAGATGTGAGCTGTCACCACTGTGCAATCAATAGGGTAACAGCTATGAATCCTGTTAATATTATGCAGAACAATGTATCCCATTAGGCTGACGGGTATGAAGCAGTATTACATGTGTAGGGATACTCACTCGTTTCCTAAAAAAAGTTAACTTGTGGCCATAGAAAGGAATACTAGGTGTGACATGTGACAGAATGAAATGCCATCTACTTAAAGAGAGTGGTGCATTTACTCCCCCCCAAGCTAATGATTTGCAAAAGTGACCAAGAAATACATGCAAGGCACCTGCAGAGGTCCCGCTGGCAGCAGCAAAATTATTAAGTGTTTTTACTCCAAAGCAATTGATGGATTGAGGTGAAGGACATAAGGATACCCAGCATCCTTGTACAATGCAGCACAATCACTTAAAGGACAGGAAACCATTCTTCCCAGGTGCCTTACACTAAACAATACACAATAATAATATATTGAAATAGTGGGTAACAGGTACATGGAATAAACTGACATGGTATAACTGCCCCACTGAGCTTACAGTCTACTTGTTAGTCTCCAGACTCCAGTACTGGTCTTGAAATGGTGTTTTTGCACGTTAAAGAGTGATATCACCACAGAGCCTGCCATGTGTACTCCAAGCCCTTGTTTGTGTGTAGTCCTTGATAGATGCATTGGAGAACTGGCCCGGTTTATTTGCATAGGATGTAAATCATGCCATCACATCCTCTTTCTCGTTTTATTTCTTTATAAACTCCGCAACACATTATATCGCACTGTCTGTTTTCATCTCCACCGTGACAGTCATTGTAAGAGCTTCAGAGAATAACTTCAGCGCTGAGAGAAAAATGAGACATGGTCTATTTGCAAACCTCTACAGTAATATTTCACGCAGCTTCTATTTTATTGTTAGACGTTCGAGATAAATTGCGGATCTTTTCTATACTACATTTACAACCTTAAGCTGCCCTGTCTTGTTTAAAAGAGCTGAAATACTCCCTTTAGGGCTTTGCTTAAAAATAAAAATAGGCACACATGAAGAAAAGACCTGTGAGGTTTCAAATGCTCACTGTACACGCTGTAATTCATATAATAAACCCTTGTGTTGGTCCCTTAACACGTATCGCTCCCAACCTATATGAAACCTGAAAAACCCCTCAAAAGAATAGTCTTAGAAGAACTGGGGAAAAAAAGCTTTTGACTTTTATAAAATGAGTGCTCTTAAAAAAAACTGTTTTAGCATTTGTGTCAGCTATAAAATAACATGTTATAAAGGTTGTACATTTAACTGTCTCAACGTTATAAAGGTTCCACCCCAGACCTTGCTGTTTTTGTGATGCACAAAACATAGAGCAACAGACCCGCCATTATAATACAGTATGTGAATGACATAAGTTATCTCGTATCTCTTCATTTACCTCGAAAATGTTTATGGATGAAAGCGGGACACAATTGGCGTACAGTGCAGATGTAGAAGGCTTCTGGTGCGTTATGTTGTAATATTTTGCCCCAACACTGCTACGGAATCTTATAGAAACTCTGTTATGTTTTAAGTTACGACGGTGTATGTTGTATTATCTAGCAGAGTAATGTCTCACTCTACGTATGTATCTAGATCAGGTTTTTTTCAACCAGGGTTCCTAGGAAGCCTTAGGTTTCCTGGGCTTCCCTAAAAGGTTCCGTGAAATTTTCAGGTCATTTGAAAATTGTACCAAATACAAAAGAACTTACAATGCATCGAATCATAGACGCGCTATTAGAGAGGGTTGTGGTTCCTTACAATGCATCTGATCTCAGATACACTATTAGAGAGGGTTGGGGTTCTTACAATGCATCTGATCTTAGATACGCTATTAGAGAGGGTTGGGGTTCCTTACAATGCATCTAATCTCAGACGCGCTATTAGAGAAGGTTGTGGTTCCTCAGAATTTCACAATATAATTATAGGGTTCTTTAGCCAGGAGAAGGTCTGAAACCACTGGTGTAGATGCATGGATGCAAACTTTTTTGTTGTTGCAGAAGATACCAGTCCACTGAGTTCAGTTCTCTGCATGAGCATATGGTGCATTGAGCTAATCTGCAGCAGTATAGATTTTGTGATGTTTATTATGCTTCTATTATCCTTTTAAGACGCTAGTTGATTTTTAACAACCAGACATTTAATTGGTGAGGAGTCTACAGCATCAGAAAAATATAATTCCAGCAAGTGGGGGAGGGGACGATTGGAGAATGTTACAGCTACTCTAATTAACGTACATGTTCTCTGCAGAGTCCTCACCTCGGCTTTCATATGATGTGCTGTAATGTTATTAACATTTAAATCTGTGATACATGGGGACATAACGTGCAAAAATGATCATTAAATCCAATAGGAAATTTATAATACGCGGTGATGCCCTGCACAAAAACTGCTGCTGACCCGTGTGAGAAATGTTCAATATACAGATGTAGTCTTGTCGTATTGACACTGCCTTTGAAGTGGGTGAAGGCAGATCAAATCAACGTTAGCTCCCTATGACCTTGAGCAAGCAACATTTGGGTGCCCGAATTATTCAATTGTAAGCTCTGCCATTGAATCCTTTGTCAAATCTATGATATGTAATGCTGCATGGTGAATACATTTTGAAATTTACCCATTAAATAGTATGTGGAAACTGATTTAAAAATGTCAGAGCAATGTAATTAATTATAATAGAAAATTTGTCGTATACTGAGCGATCATTTCCGTTAATAACTATGGAAAATGTCTGATATGTTGTGATATATTGCAACGTTATTGAATCCTGTGGAAAAACATCTATGTTCAGTTATGATATATTGCATCGCGAAGCAATATCAGTCAGTAGCACAAGTGAAAACAGCTTATACGGCAGCGCAGTACATGCAAATGAACAAGACTAGGATCTCCGTTGATTATCTCTGTTTGACATTTGAGAGGCTGGAATAGTCTTAAGGGTCCTGTATAGGACATGCAGGAATGGGGAATAACACAAGCAAACTGAACTAATACTCGTGTTAGGGAAACTATAGTTTTGTATTGTTTACATTTCCATCAATGGAATTTCATTAATTGAAACCAACTCCACTCAACTGGTATTTTAATCTCTTCAGTGACATTGGCCCATATATTACTAAACAGTTCTATGCCATAAGACAAAGTTGAATGGGCTGCAAATTGTCTTATAGAAGGTCATAGCTTAGCTAATATGGGCCAATATGTTGCATGCGCCTCCATCACAGAACAGGATGAGCATTTGTTGATGGTTTTGGGCATATATAATATTTTTGCTAAAGATCCACAACTAACTGGTATCACCTATGGACATATTGACTGAGCCTCACATGCTTTTGATGTGCATGTTAGGTGGCTAGATGAGTAATCCTTATATATACAGTAAGGGGGTGTACTGTACCTGGATCATCCGGTGACAGCGCCTCCACCTGTGAGGGATCCTGAAAGCACCAGATAACCCCTTCACAGGACCCAATACAATAATTACGCACAGACGTATATAATAACACGTTTACTGTATGCAACTTAGACTACTATAATGCATATAACACAAGCCTCGCACGGCCTTAGCCCGACACTGTACCCCATTGTTCAACCTCCTTGTCTACACCCTGATTGGAGAAAATCCTATGTACTGAGGTGCCCTGGGCACCTAACCACTCTGGTGTCCACAGGAGCCGACCTACCCCAAAGTGTGTGACCGCGCTGCCCACAGTATGTACTGTACAGTTGGTGCACTTGTTGACTTTCTGATATCTTGTTGACTTGTTGACTTGTTGACCATCTGTCCCACGCTGTCGCCGTCAGCGAGGGCATTCGCCTCTAAGTGGGGTGATATCCAGCTGGAGGGTCCCACCATGAAGAGTCTCTATCTGTGGTGGTGGTCTGGTCCCAGACCACAGGCCGCAATTACTGCGCGGCATCCTGCTGTGTCCCTGACACTATACAACTGCAGGGGCAGTGTCCCTATCTAATAGGCCTGTCCCTGTAGCAGACACAAACTTATAGGGGGAGTTGGGGCCTAGCTAGGGCCTATGAGGGGGTCTCTGGCCTAGCTCAGGGGCCACAGACACCCTGTGCGGACCCTAACCCTTCTCTGTCCCAGCTCCGACTGGCATGGCTCTCCAATCGGCAGCCTGTGAGGCTGTAGTCCCTTGCAGAGCCCTGTGCCTAACATGGCTGTCGCTCGCGCTGCTCACTGCGCAAAGCTCCGGTGATGGCCGCCGTAACTCGGGGCATCCCTGCGCATGCGTGAGCCATACTGCACATGCGCAGGCATTAGCAAGATGGCGGCTCCCTGCGAAGGGAGCCGCCGGGACCTCCGGTGACCCGGTCGCCACACCATCAGCTGCAGCGCCCTCACACGCCCCCGGCACACGCCTAATGTGGGTAAGATAATTCCTTGTATTATGTCTCCCATTAACAAGCCTTTACATCCTAAGTCCTTGTCTTACCGTGTAGCAGCAGTATCCCTTAAGTGTACTGACAATGGTGACCCAGGGAAAGCTACTCTGTGTTGGTGGGAAGAAAGTAGTTTGACTGTAGGGAATATCTACCTAGACAGGGTGGGATATGTGGGTGAGCATGGAAAGAAGCGTTGCTACCCAGTGTGAGGATTCGCCGTTCTGATGCTTCTGTCCCCTTAACCCTTACTCGCTCATCTGATCCCCGTGACACTCAAGAGAGGCAACCTAATGGTGGTACTTACGCACGGCGCGGGTTCCGTCGGTCTCTTTTGTCTCTGGACGCAGGGCGCGCTCCGGTTCCTCTGGCGTTGACGCGCGGTGCGCGGTCGGTCAGCGGTATCCGCCCCTCGTTCCCACCCCCGCCCTGACATCTGGACTACACGGCGCAGCTGTGCTCCGTGCTCCTCCTCTGTTCCCGCGGGTCCCGCCTCTGGTCTCCGCCCCCGTACTGACGCGGGTGTCGTGGCACGCGATGACGGCGCGTGACCGGTGTCGCCAGCATGATGCACGGGTTGCGCGCACACTCTGATGCGGTCTCAATTGGCTGTGCAATAGGATACACCTGCACGATCCAGCAGCCTATCAGGAACAGCAGCCCCACTTCCTGGATGCCTCCCATTGGTGGGAGGTCCTTTAAATATACTCTCTACACTCCCTTACCTTGCCGAGCATAACTCCAGTTTGTGTGACGCTGAACCTCACTTCTTTGAGCCTGTCTGCCTTATCTTGCTCCCTGACCTTTCCTGGAACTTGTACCTTGTGATATTCTCCTGCGCTGACCCTGGCTTTGGATACGACGACTCTACTCTCTCCTGCACTGACCCTGGCATTGGAATACGACGACGCTGCTCTCTCCTACACTGACCCTGGCTTTGGCTCTACGACTACTCTACTCTCTCCAATCCCGACTCCGGCTATGTACCCCAACGATCCGCTACTCTACACTCCTAGACCCGGCAAATATCACGTTTACGCTGTCTTCTATTACCCTGATCCGGCCTGCAAGACTACCCTAAACTCAAGACGCGCCCTAGCGGTTGTGGTCGGCGTTCTATACCAATCCCTACCTCAGCCCTTTGGTCGCGCCTCGTTTGTGGTGAGCTACATGTTACACCCAGTTAATGTTTCTGATCATCGGGGTAAGATAGTCATGAAGCCAGATCGTGCTCATTATTATTGAGAATGTGTCATGGTGTTGATCTATGCTGCCTATAGTTCACAGTTAATGTATATACATATGTCTTGCTGTGTTTATAATTATGTATCCGGTTATTCTAAGATGCGTGCAATCCTGTGTTTATGCAGATACTGTTGTTTGTGAATATTTAGTTAAGATGTTATAACTAAATATTGCCTCATGCGACAGCGATGAGGATTTCACCAGGGGGAGAGTGTAGCCCACTCACTAATTCTCTCCAATGTCCACAGAACAAACCACAGAAATCAAGTCTCTAGGCATCAAGTCCCAGGAGCGGGGTTCAAAAGAGCCGTGTAACCGTCATTGGCTAGGGGCGCCGCTCGCAACCCCTGTATCTCCGTGGAAAGTCGTTTTTTCGTTTCCCCCTTTCAGGATTCGTTCGGGAATCCTTAGCTCTAACAAACTTTATGAGCCAGGTACAAATCTTAGTTACGATGGAATTTCTTGTACCGCACGATGTAGCTCAGATTAATCTTTTTACAGCATGTTGAATCTTTGGTGAATCTACCTCCCAATCGGCTGCACGAGACTTTAAAGACACACAAAGCCTATTCTTACACTGTGCAGCCAATCACTGCGTGGGAATTAATAATCCCACCTATTGGCACGCTCTGCCAGTACTTCGGGGAGCCGGGCAGAGGCTTCAAGGTATGCCACGGTCATGTGCTAACTTCGCACCTGAGCCACTTAGCATACCTAACCAAGCCCCCTAATCTGGCGACCTGAAGTCTACCCCTCCCCTGACATATGGATAGTTGCCAGGCACAACTGTTTATCCCACCTTCCCGGCATGTAACACTTTTAAATGTCGGTATCTTTTTAAGTCCGGACTTTCCTAGACACTCTGGAGTCATCTCAGCATGGTGTCTTAGAAGTCCGCACTTAAGATATGCATGAGTTACTCACCGGAATGGCCGGTCATATACTGAGCTTGCTAATTCCTAATGTATCCGCTGCCTCGCCTGCCTGAATGTAAATGCCCCTGCTCTTTATAATTTTAATACCGAAAAAGAGGGGAACTCTCATTTACTATTTTCCCCAAAAGTTAACAACCCAAAAATCATGTCTGCCTTACTGTTGTGACCCCAGCAGTCTTAGTAACCCAAGTGATCTAGAACGGCGCTACACAGCAATAATGTGGAATAAGTGAAAAAAGTGAATATATATAAATGAGTGTAAGGTGTATTAGAAAAATTCTCAACCTTCAAAGGGAATTGTACAGGTCCCCTAATAGCAACAATACATCCAGAGTAGGAAGGGAGCGATAAATCAGGAACACCCCAAAAAAAGAGTAAACATATATGGTGCAATAAAATCACAAAAAATTGTCAAAAAGAAAAACTTGGCTCATCTGAATTACCTACTTACAAAAAGTAGGTGAAGAATCAGCGTGTAACAGGGAACAGGGTTGCAGGAACTCGAGAGGGCTTGCACTTTGGATCAACTCATGAGGAAACACAGCAGAAAAGAGACCATAGTGCAGACCAGCAAGAAGGTTTATATCGCAATAAAAGGTAAGGAGTGTACTCACAATGTGTACAAGTAAAATAGGCACATAAAATAGTGAAGCAGTAGATCGCACGCTAGAGAAGTGGTGACCGGACTGTCTCTCCAATACTCCCGCAGTCAGACAGTGTTCGAGCAGCGTCTGACGTCACATCCGGATGTGTGGTCTGCGGTTTAAACTTTCTTCCTGTCTGCGGTTTGGCAGTGACTCATTGTAGCAAGGCCTGGAGCTAAGACATGACCGCAGCCATACTTATCCAATTAACCTGCAGTTTAGGCCGTGATTCAGTGTAGGAATGAGAGGAACACCCTAACCGCAACTGCACGTATCCAAATAACCTGCGGTTTAGGCCGTGACTCAGTGTAGCAATGCATGGAGCTAGCCTAACCGCAACCCACTTATCCAATTGACCTAAATACAGTGATGTGGTAAGTGTGGTTGCATCTCTCGGAACCAATGCATTAACGTTGACTGCAGTCATTGAATGTAGCTTCTTTTAACACGCGTGGTCCGCTTATCCCTAGCCGGACACACACAGACAATTCTAATGTAATTACAGGCTCTCAACCCGCAGTGGGCTGCAGAGCTAACATGTCACAGTTACAATATAACTCAGAGGCACCCAGCCGGGCATAATACCTTTTATTTACTGGCCTGGGTACCCCCTCACTGTCACATCCACCATCTACACCCACTGACACACACACACACACACTTCAGCCCCCCTCTACACCCACAAAACACACTGCAGACACACAACAAAACAGACTCTGCTGCCCCCTCTACATCCACAAAACACACATCAGCATCCCCCTCTACACCCACTGCAGCCCCCTGTAAACCCACACTGCACACACACCTCACCTCCACCCACAAAACACATACCGAAGACACACACTGCAGCCCCCCTCCTACACCTACAAAACACACACCAACAGAAGACAGACACACACACCATTAAAACACTCTGCTTGCCCCTTTACACCCACAGAACACACAGCAGACACACAAACCTTTCCCTCACTCTCCTGTACAGAGCTCTCTGCAGGCAGGAAGGGGGAGGAGTCAGTGCTTGCTGGTGCCGCCTGTCCAATTATCTCCCCTGTCTAAAAGCAAATCTCACTCTTTGTGAACTGAAAGCTGATTGTCTGAAAAACTTGGCAGGGTGCCAAAAATTCCGGCCCATTACTGATTGGTTAAAATTCCGGACATTATCCAATCAGAGAGCAGGGATTTCAATAATGCCCGGAATTTAACAGCTTTAGCCATTAAATGATAATAATTGATAAGCTGGAGCCGTGAGACTGGTGTGCCCGTCAATAAAACACCTTTGAGTTTCAAAAGATCCTGGCGCCCTATTTCTTGAACTGTCCTCCATTACAGCCCAGGCCTGAACCTGCCAGAGGGAACCCTGAGATCACCGAGGAGCTAACACTCTAATCCCATCGGGAGCGGCGTTGAACCCTGTTCACACATGTACACCCTATCTCCTGTTGCTGGGGATAGGGGTGTTACATTTGGTAAGCTTAAAATAATTGGAGTCGCCCCGGCTTGCCTCTGTCCGGTTACCGGTACTTCAGTACAAAATAAATAAAACTGCAATGTTAAACACTTGATAAGTAGCACACACTGTCTTGTCACCATAGTATTTTTTAATAGCTGGTAAGGAGTGTGTTTGAATTTGCACTATATCTTAATATCTCTGCTCTAATATTTTTTTCCCCAAAATCATTTGTATGCTGCAGTTTTCATTCATTCCAATACCGCAGATGGCACATTTTTTATGACATGGTAGATTGATATTGTCATTTAATGTTGTTTTATATTGCTCTGTTCTGCTCACTTTCCTTCTCTGTATCATATCTACAAGAAGAAACCATGTGGTCTTGAAAGCTCATGTACAACATCTATTTACATGCTGGTTTCAATAACAGGCACCATATATGCCAAATAACATAGTTCTCTTAGGGCTAAATCAACTCAAGGTTGATATTACTGCATTACAATTTGATGTAATAAAAAAAGATTGCATTGTGGCGATACTTTGTAGCGTTTCCTGAAATATTTTTATTGTATTTTTTTAATATAGATGTAGCCCCCCGCTGGGAACTACTAGTTATTGTAAAGGATTAACAGCCTTAATGAGTTAACTGCGTGAGGTCACTCAGGTTACTCCCCTCCCCATTATGTGATACAGGGTGACAATGCAGAAAGGGATGCCATTCCCTTGTATGTCTTGTGATCAGTGATGTTACCATAGGGAGATAGAAGGGTAAATATACCCCCGCCCAATGTTCTAGAAGCGGGTTCCTTGGAGTTCTGCAGAGGGCCTCATTGTGAGTTCTGTAAATATGTTTAGGTTTATAGTTATGTGTATTAAGGATGTCCTGTCACCCTATATAGTTAGAGACCATAGTAATGGCCCAAGATTGTTCTTAACAAAAAACAAACTGGATCACCACCTCAAAAATGACTTAAGTTTTGCTTTAGGTTTCACCAAGTTTCTTCTTTAATGTATCAAAAAAATCAGCAATACGGATAAAAGCAGCCCACGCAAGGAGAGGAAATGTTAGCAGACACACACTGTTATATGTGCACAATAGAGCAACATTCGAACGCCTCCTGGCCCCTTCCTCAGGCATAATCATAATGACCATCCAAGGAGGTTCAAATAGTCCCTGTGGACACATGTGCCCCGGATCAGCATCTCTTTTCAGATGTGTGTGTCCACAGGGACTATTTGAACCTCCTTGGATGGACATTATGATTATGCCTGAGGAAGGGGCCAGGAAGCCTTGAAACGTTGCTCTATTGTGCACATATAATAAGTGTCTGCTAACTTTTCCTTTTATCTGCATTGCTGCTTTTTTGATACATTCATTATTCTGTAGCCATAGGGTTATATGCTACTGTAGATATAAGTATGGCCAGATAGCTGAACTCATCCCCTTTTGAAAGCACAAGTCCTTTTATCTTTTCTTAAGTTTATTGAGGGAGTTACAGAAATGAAAAGGTTCTTGTGGGTGTTGTTGTGTGGGTAGAGAGTGCTTCTCTATGTGAAGTGCTTCTGTATCAAGGGACGGCCAAACGGATTGCTTTGCAAGGGAGTAGGTAAGAATGGTAGCACTCACTCAGCCTTCGTCGCTAAAAAAGGAAGTGTGTAATGTTTGTCACACAGGAATAGGGACAGGACTAAACAACCTGTGAATACAGACAGGGGAGGAAGGAAAAGTCCATTGTAGCTTGGAGGACTAGAGATGTTGTCAGGGCAACCAGCTTCTAGCAGACTGGAGAGAGGGAAGTATCTAAAGTGTTTCAATTCCCGCATGCACTGGGAGTTACAGCTGCAGGGAAAGCTTACATCCAAAATGGAGAAGGCTGCCAGTCAAAACTGCAAAGGGGAAACAGAAATAAACAATCCTGTTCCAGGACATTAATGAAGAAACTTGGTGAGACCAAAAGCAAAAAGTAAGTTCTTCCTTTTTCTTTGAGTGCTGATCCAGTTTTTTTTGTTGTATAGTTGTATGCATCTTGCGGTATATATGCAGGATAATAGCACCTCTAGCTGAATTATATTAGACAGGGTGAGTGGTAGCTCATTCTATTTTTTTGAAAGATTGTTCTCATGCAGGAAGAGGAGTGAGCATGGAGTTCTCAGAGTAGTAACTCCAGAGCATAATCGGTTTGACCCCACCGGAAGGTCCTTAGCAAACTCCAGATTCAATAGGCAAGGAAGAGGTATGCAATACACAGTAACAGGATACTATTCATTATTTGATTGTCAGTCATATCACCCACGCTGATTAGAGTTAACCTAACACCACACAAGGATATTTCCATATCATTTACTGATTCAATCTACGAATTCATCATGTATTTACTGCAACCATTCTCATTCCCTAACATGGCCAGATGGAAATATGGTTTGCTTTCAAACATTATTTTCATAGTCTCCTACTGCACTGAGTTTTATTTGTAAATTGTGACTTCTTTTAATTGATGAACATGAGAGTTCTTCGTAGATAAAATTAAAGTGTGCATAGTTTTCAAAATCTCAAAGGTCTAGTTAGGCTCTCCCACTTCAAAGACAGTGTCATTATTTACCATAAGGCTATTGACCACCACTCCCAATAATTTATCTGGCTTGACTTTATAATAGTCAATTCATTGTCTTTAGTGCTGTGTGTGTAACTGGTGTCAACGATACACACAGCCTAACTGGAGTCTAAATTCACTTTAATCTTGGGGGAAAGCACTTTATCTCCATGTATCTCGGGTACTACTGTAGTATTAGAAATGTGCAGACCTTTCACATGAGGCCATGAACCCATGTAAAATTGGCCTTTTTTAGACGTGAAAAAGCCGACACTCGGTGAGGTTGCGCCAACAATGTGCCATGCATGAAGTCACGGCGCATTGCAATTTAATTTAATACACTGCTCATTTGAGAAATTGTCTAAAATCGCTAGAATCACTTAATGCTGACGCTATACATAGAATTCACGCCATTTGGTGACATTATTAGCCCTGTGCATACAAAGCCCCTGAAGAAGTGTGCACATGCGCACGAAACACGTAGGGTTATCTTCAGAGCTTGTAATTGACCAATCCGACGAGATCAACGCGTCAGACGTGGAACGGAAGCAGGACGTTCTTTCCTCCCCAAGGCCCGCCTCCCAGTGACGGAGTATCTGCCTGAGGAACGCGGAGAAACGCAGGAGCACGTTGGTGTAAGCTCCAGTGTGAACGGAGGAGGATCATGTACTCTCTGGCGGCCATTTATCTATTGCCTGACTACATCATTCATCTTGTGAGTAGGGTCCCGGTTTTACCGACCGGACCAGCGATCATCTTGTCTATTGCACATTTACAATTTTATTATTTTATCTCTTGTATTAAATAAGCTCTTTAATTTTGTTTACAGCCTTGTTACTGTTTGTTCAAAGTCAGTGAGTTTGTTGTTAGTGTGTCAGTCTATGTTTTATGTCCCTAGTCAGCATCACCAATTGCTGGCAGTGTTGCACTATATTTTCTCTTTGTTTTCTTTCATATTACGCAACAACACGGAAGAATATGTATCTGGTCAAAGAATTGAAGGGACTTCTCTTTGGACATTTCCCCTATTTCGAATTGATTATCCAGGACATTTACTCTTTTTGGACTTGTAAGGCGCCGGTTTCTTCTTTTTTGTCTCCTGTGCAGTTTAGTGACGCGTTTTACAGGGAATCGCAATTTTGGGAAAAAAAACCTCTTAACATTTCACTAATACATTTTGCAGTTTTGCACGTATCTGACCAGCATTAGATAGTAAGCTCTTGTGGTTAGGGTTCAATTGTGTCTGCATCCCTATGGGTGTGCATAGAATTTACAATCTCCCCATCGCATCATGCAGATTCTAAAACGAAGATTGCTGATTGCACTTCATCTGCCTCTAATCTGATTTACTGCAGTGAACTCTGACTCAGCTACATTTTTTCATCACCTTTATTCATCTGGTTATTTTGAATCTGGTTTGCCGATGCCTGGCGCCATAGTGCACAGGAAATAAACATGCAGCTCCTGTGGAACATATCACCGTGTGCCTGCTCTTTATCGCTGTAGAATCTGTCAGAATCCTGCAGCTTCCTTGTGTCACCGGTTCTCGGCTTAACCCCTTCACTGCCACACGGGACAGCAACACACTGCATGAGATTATAATAAAAAAATAACGGAGTAGGAACAATCACCCCTTATCTCACCTCCCCCACCCCCTCCCCCACCCCCGCCCTCTCTCATAAATGATTTATGACAATAATTAAATGACATATTACACGGCAGATTGTCGGAAGTAGCCTATGTAAAAGGCTTGTGTTCTTATTTTTTTTTTTTAAGAATACCCAGTCTGGGGTCTCGTAAATAAAATATGTGAAGAATAGATGGGATTGCATCTTTAAATTTATAGTTTCTGCCCAGAACGCCCAAATATTCCTGTTTTGGGTACCTGGGCCTCTTAACAGCTAAGCAAATTGCCACCAGGCTTGGACCCTTATGCTATAATCGGTGATTGCAGCAACTCGTCACTATCACATTTTATAAAATAAGAGGCTATGGGGTAAATTGACTGTACTCCGAAGCAGCAATTGAGGTCATTTTCAAACGACATCCCCATTGAAGTCAATGGGTATTTTCACCAGAAAGTAATGAACGCCCACTTCGGCATACAATATATAGAATAAGGCCTTAAGTTCTCTACAGTTCCATTGCTTATTATAAGTTAAAATATATGCAGATCCAGGAGAGATAATCAGAACGAAAAGTCTTGGCCCGGGCCTTCCAATTTGAATATAAACTTTTCATTCAGTGAAGCGAGAGATAATTGATCTAACTCTATTATCTCCTAAAGATTGTGACGTCCCAGTATGATGGATGTTAAGCAGTGGATTCCTGCATGCTTTCTAGTGCATTCTGCTTCTATTAGTCGAATGGTTATTCATAATGAACAGCACTGGCAGTGTCGCTGAATGCTCATAAAACACACACACTCCAGATACAGCAGAAGCGATGCCAGCATGCCCGTATTTTACTCAACCATCCTCCGGCTTCCAGCTAGACATTCATTTCTCAAGTCGTCCCGCTCTTTGGCCACAATGCAGATAACTGGATTTATGTATCATACTACATATTCCATGAGTGGAAACCAATTCCTTTCTGTAGACTGAGTCAGGTGGAGGGTATTTCAGGGTGATAAGAGTTTTATGTTCTCTCTATTTGTGTTTGGCAAAAATGGGCTCTGATAATTTCCCTGTCGGAGAGACCTGAATGGGATATAATTTCAGTGATGGGCATTTCCCTCCTACTGTCTCTGTACGTTCTCCCTACCTACCAATTAGACTGTAAGCTCCTCGGAGCAGGGACTCCTCTTCCTTAATGTCTAAAGCACTTATTCCCATGATCTGTTATTTATATTATCTGTTATTTATTTGATTACCACATGTGTTACTGCTGTGAAGCGCTATGTACATTAATGGCGCTATATAAATAAAGACATACAATGCAATACAATACAATTTGCATACATGGCAACAGGATATTTGATTATTTCTGGATCAAGATTGACATGCTGACATTCAAAGCCCAGTGGTGCGCAAACCTTTCCCCCTGCATTCTGTCCCCCTCTGCTAGCGCCCCCCCCCCCCTTACCTTTGCTCCGGCATCAAATGACGCCGCTGGGTCATGTCACGTTATCATTGAAAACGTGACGTCACATCACCCCACATGCCGTCACATCACATACCAACGCACCGCTGGAAGCCACGGTAAGGGAAGTTGCAGAGGCCTCACACGGTCCCCGTCATTTAATTTAAATGCCTTGGGGAAGAGCTCGGGGCCTTTGTAACCACCGTGCCCCCCTGGAAAATCTTGCGCCCCCAGTTTGCGCACCCCTACATAATCAGAGTCCCAGCTATCTGAAAGAGCTCCTGGTTCCCTATACTCGCACTCGTTCGCTTCTATTCACAGGTGAAGGACTCCTTACAGTTCCCAGAATCCCCTTGACTTCTCTTGCGACCCAAGCTTTAAGCCACGCTGCGCCTACTCTTTGGAGCTCTCTACCCCCTACGGTCCGAGAGCCCCTCTCTCAGAACATCTTTAAAAAAAAGTCTCGCCTCTTTACCCAGGCATTTACGGACTAAACCACAACCTACCCTGCATTTAATACTTACTTATCCTTCCATTCTATATTCTGTTCATTTAATATTCGTACATTTTTTATCTTGTGTTCGGTTTCTTTTATAGCTTGAAATGTTTTCCTTTGATGTTTTTGTAGCTTTAAATGTGTGAAGCGCTGTGAGTCCCATTGGGAGAAATGCCGTATATAAATAATGTTATTACTATTATTATGTCATCATTATTGATGGGTTCAGTGGCAAGGAAGCTGTTAGAGAAAAGGGCGTCCTTTTTGGAAAGCCTCTCAACCCTTACAGCGCCCTTGTAAGTTTCCTTGAACATTATGGCTCGTTTTTTTTTTTTGTGGGAGATCGAATTGGGGGCCACAGTAATTCCTTACTTTTTAAGCTCTTATGGAGCAGTCCCACACATGTGGCCTATTTTGTTTGTTTTGTTTAAGCAAAGTACGTTTGGTTTACAGTTGATTATCTTGTCACATACTTCCACTTTTTGTTTTCACATCGCATGGGGCTTCCCCAAGCCATCACGTGGTCGCTAGAGATGTACGGAACGTTGATGAGTTCGCAAGCGATTCGCTTAGCGTTAAGTCAGCGTGCATTGATATTTTATTTGCGAAAATCTCTAAAATCGTTAGATTCTCTTACTGCCAAGACTATAAGTAGGACTCACACACCCTGTTTCTCTCACTGGGGCTTATTCTATAAGCTCCGAAAGCGCCGGTCCACGCGGTATGCACAGAAAGCCCCGGTCACTTCAATTGGGCTTTCCGTGCAGACCGCGCAGGTCAGCACTTTCTGAGCTTGTAGAATGAGCTACAGGTAGTCCTCGCTATCCAACGTTCCCTTAACAACGAATGGCATATCCATCGCTTTACAATGCAACCCTATCGGCCATTTTTCGACGACGGAATGTGTTATCCAACGCTAACCGCCACTGATTAACATGGGACTCGCTTTACAGCGGATCCACTATCCAACGCTACTTCCAGAACGGGCTCCATTGGATAACCGAGGACTGCCTGCACTTTTGTGACATTATTAGCTCTTTGAGGCCTAGCGAAACGGTTCGTAATAAATTCAATTTTGGGGGGCGTTGGGGGAACACTTGAAATTTCACAAATGCATTTTGGACAGTCTCACATTTTAAGTTGTCGTGCTCCCGGTACCCAGGTGCTGCCCATCTTTCACCACCCAAAGGGTTGTTAATGTTTCTTTAATAGGGTTGATCGTAACTTCTCACCCCGATTGTACTGTATAATTAACATCCATTGACAGAGAAAAGGCGATCTCACCTATAGTGTTGAAATTTTTCCTTAGGCTGCAGTCCGAGTGTGCACTGTCGCACGCGCTCCCGGCGGGGGGGGGGCGGTGCGTTCACAGCGCTTCACTGCGCTCTGGGACAAGACTGCAGAGTTTGTGATGGGGGGCATGGCTGGGGTTTTCCAGGGGCGTGGCCCTGACCTCACACAGCTGGTTCGCCCTCATTGGCTGAACTGCCGGCGGGGGGCGTGGCCATGCCTCCGTCACAAACTGTAAACTCAATTTCACTGTCTTTTGAAAATCTGGTAGCACAGCGCGGCTGCACCTTCCGCGTGAAGATGCATACGGGGCCCAGCCCCATTGAGGGGCAGTGCTTGAACGCATAGCGCACGCCGAGGCATGTGCTGAAGAAGACACTGGGACCGCAGCCTAACAGTAAGTACAGCGAAGATGCAGAATGATTGTACCCCTGAAGACTGAGATGGCAGATAGAGTATATATGTTTTTACAGAAAATTGGATATATTCTGAAACAGAAAAGGTATGCAGAAATGTGCCAAATACATGGAAACATAGATTAGATCAGGGGGCGCAAACTTTTTTCCCTGCGCCCCCCTGCCGGCGGTCACCTCACCCCCGTGTCATTTGACGCCGCGTTGCCATGGCGACGCGTGTGGAGCCCAGGTAAGTAAAGGTTTATAGAGGCCCTGCAGCTCCCCCGGCACTTAATTTAAGTGCCTTCGGGAAGCGCGCGGGGCCTCTGTAAACCACTCGCCCCCCCCGCAGGCAGTCTCGCCTGGTGTCATGGGGTCTCGCCCCCCAGTTTGCGCACCGCTGGATTAGATCATTGACCCTGTGAGTGGGAAATGGTTTGTTTTCATTGTGAAAGATAATTAGAAAATGTACTGGGTCCTTTTGTTTGCATTCCTCTTGATCAATATAAATTTATAATGAGTTTCTCACCCAGTTAGAATTAAACACAAAGATTGCTAGACATACAGATGTGGGCAGCTTTATTTTACCTACTAATAATGCAGAATATTGCATTATAACGCAGAATATGACAGAAAATGTCCTACCGTAATGCACCAGTCAGGCTTTGAACCTGCTGTGTTACTATTGTATATTTTTCTACAAATGTAGGACAGGCTGTGAATGCAACTATAAAAAGGGTTTATTATTATTATTATTATTATTATTGTGTTGATTTATTAATAGTGATTTAAGCCCTCTACTCAGAGCTCACCTTTTATTGTATTCCCTATCCTGATAAACAGCAGTGGCTTTTATAGAAGAGATTTTCAAAAATGTTCTATTACATTTTTCCTACTTGCCCAGTTAATCTACTTTATGAACGAACAGACCATTCACAGGGCATGAAAATGTTTGTTTTGAACACAGACGTTCCTATTGGAAACGGTTCCAGCTTCTTGTACTTGTCCTGCTCTTCCTTTTCTTGTACAGAAGTTTGAACATAATTGTGCTCCTACGGGAGAGTCGTTAAATAGCTGGTATCAATCAAGTAGCACAAGTATAAATCATTTAAAGGCAAGGCAGGGCCAGCGATGCAGAGATAACCTTGTGTAGTAGCAGATAGTGAAGCATAATGCAATTTCCAGCTACCATTTTCAGGGCAGATGTTGGAGGGTATAGGCAGAGAAATTGCGAGCCGGATGAGAAAGTTTATTATGATACGAGAATTGGCTATGAAGCATATTGTGTGTTTTGATTTCCAACACATTGGAAGCACTGTTTTTTTTCCTTCCCAAATAGTGTTCTGGATGATTAAAACTTAAATGTACCTTCCGTTTACCCAATCGCCAGTTAAAGTGACTATGCAGCACATTGAAGATTAACGATGGGCGAATCGAGATTTGTTTCTCCGCAGTGTATGGCAAACTTTCCAAATGTTCGCAAGACCTGCGAATATTTCACTAGAACCTTTTGGAGCGAAAATATCTAGCGAAACAGCCCAAATTGTTCAACATTTGTAATTATTATTTTTTTTTAAGTGGCAAACAACAGCTTTGCAGCCTACTTTTTAAAATGTTATTTACAAGTTCAATCGAATTTCGAAAGCGAAAGTGATCAAAATGATTTGAGCTTTCAATGTCCATTGAATTTTTAGATTTAAGCAAACTCGTTGCAAACTTTAGGATTGAAGAAAACGTCTTCTTTTGAAGATGCATTCGCTTGTAGTTTCTGGCCATATAGGATCACCTTTGCGTAAAATCCTTTCAACGGCCATTTTGTTCACCTCTGTTATTTTTTTGCTATTTTTCTCTAACACTATTTGGGGTGTACTGTAGGTGCCTTTTAAAGAACAAAGAGTAATAAATTAAATACTGTAACAGGGGACTTATCCCTGTTCACAAATGTGCCTCTAATCCAGCAGTGTAGTGGTTAACTGCTGGTAGGCAATTAACTAACACCACCTGCCTGATTACAGGGGTTAGAAAAAGCCTGGATCCGAGACAGGAAGAAAGATTCCTTAGTCCACAACTGAGCTGAACAAGGAGACAGACGTCTTGAGCCTGCCAAAAGAGACTGCAAGCTGACAACAAGACACAGGGGATAATACTTCTATACCTGGATCCTGACATTGCCTTATCACAGACGGGTGTGGACACCAGGAGAATAAAGAAGCCTTCCCCTACAGCAACCCAGCTAACAGATAAAACTTTTCTTTTGACTATTATCTATGTCTATCTAAGTATATGAATGTCTCTATGATTTGGGCTGGTGAATCGCTGGGCTAACCATGCAGTTAGAGAGCTGGATCAAAAGTGTATATATACTCCAGAGTGGAGCGGATTTTGTTTGCTGATTTACAGGTTTGCTGTGTTTAAAGCAACAGGCGCAATAAAGCCTTATTTTAATTTCACCTTAAAACAGTCTCCATTGCATACCTCTGTACACGTCTCTTACATATGGTGTCAGAAGTGGGCTGAGAGGTGGCCCTTGAAGTTAAAAGGGGCCCCAGAGATTGCCTGTGAATTTTTTTGTGCTTTTTGCCTGCATAGTTCCTGCAAACAGACTGAGCAACAAAGCAAAGAATCTCATGCAGCAGAGACCAAAATTAAAGGGATACACATCCAGGCAGGAAATCTACACTGCACTGAAGAAAGCTACAAAACCACAGATGGACTCTTTTCCCAATCCCAAGAGGAGAGAGACTGCTGAAGCAGGTAAACCTTACTTGCCTATCACAGTAAAGTGTAATATGGCCGTTGAAATAGGGGTTTTGCCTTCCAGCCATAGTCAGGGTTCAAGAAGTAAGTTAGCCCTTAAAAAGGGATAGGCGTTTGTTGTTTTCAAATGTTTTGCTGAAGCAGTGAATACAGATGGTGACCCATGAGCGGTACTGATTCTGGAAGTAAAGGCTGCCACACCGCATAGGACTACCAGCTGTGAATGGAGTATATGCAGAAAAGTGGGAAAATTGATGCAAGACTGTGCTGAAGCAGGGGAATTTTCAGCAAACAAGTGCTGAGTGTAAAATTGCCCTACCGGGGAAAAAGGGATTGCTGAACTGTGTAAAAGGTATCCCAAAGCCAATTGCTGAGTGTTGAGTCGCCCTGCCGGGAGTGGAAAAAAATTCCACTGCAAAGAATATATATTTTTTTCTGCACGTAAAGTCTGTCTATGTATTTTGGGAGTAAAACAGGCACCCAAAGTGTGAAGAGTGAATGCCATAATACCCAAAGATGAGACTGAAAATTACTGAACTCAAGCAGAAAACCACATTATTTTGCTGAAGCGGAGGGATTGCACCTAGCAAGTAAATGGTGTAAAGCAAATAGAAGTTTTTACTTAGCAACTGCACATCCAGTATACCTAATGAGAAAGAATGCGTACACAGTACTGCTAATGTTTTAAAACTTACAAAAGGAAAGAAAAAGTCTACGGAGATGCATGTGAGAGCTACGAGAGCCTCTACAAGCAAAATATGCCCACCGGTAGGACTATCACAAGCTGGGGTTCTAGAAAATACACTGGCAGAAGCTGCAATAGAGTCTCCAGAGGTCAGGAAGAAAAATACACATGATAGCCCCAAAATGGAGGACAAGATGCGGCGTTCCTGTAATGAACCCTACCCCACGGAAGAGTGGCCCTTCCAGTCCGATGAGGAGGAAGACATCTCTTACGGGGAACCCAAACCAAGTCACACCCACAAAACACCCCAAGAATGGTGGGGGTGCCTGAACTCGGTACAAACTGAAAAGACCGCTCCCTATGTTGACGAATATGATCGGCAGGAGAAAGAGCGGGAGCAGGGGATCACCAAATATTTCCATCAGCTAATACAGTTGCAAGAAAAGCATGGTGGATCCAGTGAAGCTGCTAAAATTTCAAATGAAGATGGAGACCCCAGTATCCCTGAGGGGACAGAGTCATCCAAAACAAAAAGGCGAAAAAAGAAAAAGAAAAGCGGTTCTTCACGTACCGTGTCTATCTAAGTATATGAATGTCTCTATGATTTGGACTGGTGAATCGCTGGGCTAACCACGCAGTTAGAGAGCTGGATCAAAAGTGTATATATACTCCAGAGTGGAGCGGATTTTGTTTGCTGATTTACATGTTTGCTGTGTTTAAAGCAACAGGCGCAATAAAGCCTTATTTTAATTTCACCTTAAAACAGTCTCCATTGCATACCTCTGAACACGTCTCTTACAAATACCAAAGCACTTTCCTACTGTTCTCTGTTTGCTTTTAAGTATAGTAAAAGGAAACTAGTAGGATGATCATGAAAGTGTCTGTCCGACTGAATTCAGCGAGTGTGTTTTTTGCTTGGCTTCCAGCAGTGACACATCTCTGAGCTCTGAGAGCTGCCATTAGCTGAGTGCTTCCCAGTGATTCTGGATACTCTAGATGTATCAGCAGCAACTCGTTTCTATAATTGAAATAAGCTGGTGTTTCAGAAACCACCCAATCCGTGTTCAGCGAACCTATAGCCAGGACAGTGGGATGGCTGCTGGCCTATTTTGAAAGTTATGTGCAAAAGACACTTTGGTGCAAACTGGGCTGGGGGAAAAAACTGTGCTTTAGGGGCTGTGTATTATGGCACGGGTGCTCAACCCCAATCCTCAACAAGTCAGGTTTTAAGGATATCCTTGCTTGACCACAGGTGGCTCAAATCAGTCCCTGCTTTAGCACAGGTGGCTCAGTCATCGACTGAGCCACCTGTGCTGAAGCTGGGATATCCTTAAAACCTGACCTGTTGGGGGGGGGGGGGGAAAGGGGACTTCAGGACGGGAGTTGAGCACCCATGTTCTAAGGCAGCGGTGCACATAGTTGGGGGGGGGGAAAGGGGACTTCAGGACGGGAGTTGAGCACCCATGTACTAAGGCAGCGGTGCACATAGTTGGGGGGGGGGCGCTGAATTTGTCTGGGGGGGCGCGGGTGGTTGCAGAGGCCCCGCGCTCTTCCCTGAAGCATTTAAATTAAATGCCGGGTGATCGCGTGAGGCCTCTGCAACTCTAAAACTTACCTTGACCCCGCTGGCGTCACTCATGTCCACGGCAATGCGTCTTGAAATGACGCCGTGGGGTCATGTGACATCACACTCGTTAAACGACGCTGCGGGTCACGTGACGTAACATCACATGACCCCGCGGTGTCAAATAGGTAAGGAGAGGGGGCGCAGGAGAGCAGCCGGGGGGGGGGGGGGGGGGCGCAGCAAAAAAAGTTTGCTCGCCCCTGTATAAAGGTAAACAATTCAGCTTAAAATTGATGCTTAGTAGATATTCACTAACCTCTTATATGCGTTATTGCATCACAGTCCTGTTTTATATAGCACCGCAGGATCATGGTGCGGTAACCCATTTCAGATTTGAGTGAATCCCGGTGTTAGAGAGGAAGTGCATCAAGATATATTTGACCTCTATTGTGTGGATCAGCTCGTTGTTTGGGGAGCGGCAGAGTGAGTCAATGCAAAGAACGAGGAAAACTAGATCGGAGGTGCCAACATAGATGCATCTACTAGTGATGGCTCGTCCAGTAATTCCTCCCCACCTCGTCCTATAACAAGTCCACAAATCACGGGAGTGGCTTGAAATCAGTAATACATCTTCATACATCAATGCTAAGTGACACAACATAAAATTTGACTCGACATCAATATATCAGCAGAATTTCCATTTGGGATGCTCATCGCATAGGCCTCTAATTTAGATGTTGCTGCTGTTGCTTTAACAGTTTGGGATGCAGTTGACCTTGCTTAACTTGTTCACAGCTTAAGGGCTTCTTTACCACTTAAGGTTAGGTATGATGCACAGACATTTGTCAGTAGAGATGCCCAGATATATTATTAAATGACTGTGCAAACTCAAGCTGGCATGGTCTGAAACCAGCAATGAGAGCAGGTGGCACTGCTGTCCCAGGGCATGTAGTGTGCTGGAGATGTCAATCTGCTCGTACAAAAGAGGATAGAAAAATAGCACTCTGCTTCTCCTGCAGCTCTGAGCTGTTTTGCCGGAATGGATGTTGTGACTTATTTTTTACCACGATGTGATTTTTTGATGTTCGTTTCAGACGTCATTTGACTCTTTAAAGTGATCCCTATTCCCCCCTCCTCCCCCCCAAAAGAACTATTGCCATTTTAATTATATGTTTTTATTTGGAAATTTACAGGAGTTTCTCGGCGGTAGTGCCCCGATTGGCACTATCACAGTTTAATGAATAACCCCCATTGACTCTATGGACCTCTATTCAATATGCTGTGAAGCTGCTTCCACATGGTGGCAACGAGCTCAGCGCCATTCAATATACGGGACTTAAATCTTCTCCAGCACAGGGAAGATGCCATTTACAACCTACTGTATCGTGGCCAAAGAAGTCATATGAAAAAGCATATTCTATTCACTATGCTGTAAAGCCACTTCCCTGTGCTGGGAAAGACTTCATTTAAATGAATGGGACTAAATCTTTTCCAGCAAGGGGGAAACATTTTCACAACATATTGACTAGGGACCTAACTGCGTTGAAGCATGTACCCCAATTTATGTGTAGTGCTGAGTAAACCCTGGAAGTTGCAGAAACCATCACAGGGTAACTGGGAAATTAGATGTTTGCATTTGTTGTCAAATATGTTAGGGAAAATGACCATTATTTTGTATCTTTATTTGGATAAAAAGCACTTTGCGTGACAAATGTTGTCAATAAGTATGTGTATATAGATAGATAGATTATATATATATATTTGAAACGTACGGGTTTTTGTTTCGTACCATCTGTCGAAAACACAAGCTTCACACCACAACCTTCACTACAGCAGAATATAGATTTGATGAAAATAAAACAGAAGACAATGTTATTTATAACAAATTGCAAACTTAGTTGTATATTGGACTGATTTATATTAAGCACATCTCAATCATACCTACCAACAAACTCAAGATTAACAGTGAAATGGACATGCAGGACTGAGGTTTTGGTATGAGGACCTGGGTATGAATATCTATCTTGCATTTAACAGAAGCAGCATCTAGTCTATAATTTACACATACTGTAAGTAAAACAGCACCATCAAAATCATACTTAATGAGAACAAGTTGATCATATAAGATGTGGTGTCACAGAGGCCATAGGGAACCCCAATCACATTATACACAATGGTATCCAGCACTCATTGGAAATACGAAGATTGAAATCACTCAATGATTTATTAGAAAATTTGAAATGTACTCAAGGTTATTACATACAGTGTTGATCATATAGAACAGTAGTTCTTGTACTACAAAAAAAAATCAAGTCTGTTCTCAGGTGCGCTATTAGAGAGGGTTGGGGTTCCTTACAGTGCATCTGATCTCAGACGCGCTATTAGAGAGGGTTGTGGTTTCCTTACAATGTATCTGATGTCAGACGAGCTATTAGAGAGGGTTGGGGTTCCTTACAATGCATCTGATCTCAGATGCGCTATTAGAGAGGGTTGGGGTTCCTTACAATGCATCTGATCTCAGATGCGCTATTAGAGGGTTGGGGTTCTTTACAATGATCTGATCTCAGACGCGCTATTAGAGAGGATTATGGTTTCTTATAGTGTGTTACACATTTCAAAATATAATTATTGGATTCCTTAACCAAAAAAAGGTTACACTGGGCTAGACTATTGTGGAAGTTGTTGAATGCAGTCCATGCTCCTTACTTGTCTTTTTGAAGCACATGCGAATGCTATCTTAATAATGGATAAGTCGTGAATTCTTTCAAAGGCTTTTTCGACACATGCATTGACTGAAATTATCCCAGTGCACAGAGGGAGCATCTCTTCTGCTTTATAGCTTACTTACAACTTACATGGCTCCCCTGTCAAAGTGAAGCATAGCAAGATGGGAGTTAAGAAAACAATCCGTATCTCACTATTGCAATAAAAGGAGCGTTGTATTTTTGGTATTATCTTTTCAGTGGGGAAGTTATTAGTTCAGAATGGGGAATAGGTATGTTGTCTGAGGTGTCATTTGCATGCGGCGAGGTACAAAATAGTCTAATCTTGGAGGCAATGTTTAGAACTATTTTATTACTAATAATTTCAGTGTTAGATAGCACAGCCTGTGTGTGCAGCACTGCATATAATAGAACTCCCTCGCACCATGAATCCTCGCCTTGAAGAACGTACAGTTTATTTTCTATGTCTTCTGTAAAGCGAGGTAAAGGGCAATGTTTACTAAGTGGTCTTCAGCAATAAGGTCCTTTACAATCCATTCTATTAAATGGGCCACAAGGTGACTTATGGCTTAGCACCACTTAGTAATGATGTCCCAACACCGCTTGTCCATAGTCACGACGTAGCTAGAATTGGGTATTGAACTGGGTTTTCCCACATTAAAGACCAGTGCCATATCCTTTTTCATCCAAACTGACCAGCATGTGACAGCTTCCATCAATGAGATCTGTTATGAAATGTATTGAGATGACTTCCCTTTCCATCGACTTGCATTGGGTTTAGGGCACTTTCAGTAGGGATAGAGCAGAAAAGCCTAATTGTTTTAGCTATCAGACTCTCAATAATAAGTACATGCAGGGGGAATAGTGAATGAGCTTCTCATCTGCCTATTGTTTATTGGTCTATAAGAAAAAATCTCAACAACATATGTATGAGTGAGTAAAAGAGAAAAAACACAAAGCGCACGACTCTCATAGGGTAAATAAGTACATATATTGTGACAATATTAAGTGTGAAAAAATGCACGTACAAGAAGGTTATTCAAACAAGCAGGGCATGTTTAGGGTACATGTTACCACTCAAGGATATGGACAACTTGCTTCATAAGGATCTGTATGCACAGCCTCCGGTCCGGTCAGAAGCTGTCTCGTCTGATGCTGCAAAGTATCCAATCGTCCCCAGTAACAGTGTCCGTAACAAAGTACCCACGGGGTTACACAGAAGTAACGCTGGAACCAACTCTCCTACACCGCTAACCCCCCAGGCTGGAACCACCGAGGAACAACAAGACCTGCGTGCTATCCCGATAGTAAATCGGGATGATGACGTCACCAAGGCATGCCGTATACTAGCAGAGTCCCGCTGGTAGCTTGAACGGGGTCAGGAACACGGTGACAAATATAGGAGAGGGTGTCTGCAATAATAAAAACAATCCTACGCGTTTCGTAGATCACTCTACTTCGTCAGGGACGATTGGATACTTTGCAGCATCAGACGAGACAGCTTCTGACCGGACCGGAGGCTGTGCATGCAGATCCTTATGAAGCAAGTTGTCCATATCCTGGAGTGGTAACATGTACCCTAAACATGCCCTGCTTGTTTGAATAACCTTTTTGTACGTGCATTTTTTCACACTTAATATTGTCACAATAGATGTACTTATTTACCCTATGAGAGTCGTGTGCTTTGTGTTTCTCTCTTTTACATGCTTTCCTGTGTGATGTTGAGCCATCCATTCTAACTTGCTGTAGACTCTACAAATGAGTTAAAGCTGCAGCTCAGTCAATATCCTGCATGTGTGTTTTTTTTAATAAATCAGTTCTGTAGTAAGAAAAAATACTTTTAGCATTTTCTGTTTTTAAAAAAACAACTTTGAAAGACCAATTTTCTTGTATTCTATTTTAACAGCCATTTGCTAAGGCACTGCCCCTTCATGTCCTGTCACAAGCCCTGGCACACCCCTTTGTCAGCCCTGCCCTCCCTCTAGCAGCACATGTCAATGCAGGAGTGCTCATGAATATTCATGAGCTTCCACTGAGTGACAGAAGCAGAGGAAAAACATATCCCATATCTAAAGGTGTTGCCAAATTTCGCCGATCAATACATGGAGAACGAATTGACTGGCAGCTATACCGTTCTTTAGGAAATTAGAGATTGCCCACATGAAACTATTGAATTAAAAAAAAAAAAAAAAAAAAGACTGAACTGCAGCTTTAAGTTTTTTGTATGTATATTTAATTCAAATATCACATATTCACTTTATGGAACATAATTGTGTGTTCCTCTAAACCACTCAGTGCACTTTTCACACCATTCCTTATTGATTTGGTATGGGCTATAGGAATATATTATTGTAATATTTTTATCTCTATTTATCACAGTTAGTGCGCAGTTTGTTCTGTTTTTGTTTTGTTTATATGTATGAGTGATACTGTTTTATTGGACTAACAAAAGCACTTTTATTCTATTAGGAGCGCCCAGTAGCTTAGCCCCCTAGATTGGTCTTACCTTGGCCTCTAGAAAGGAATCTGGGTTTTTCAGTCTCGACAAAAATACTTTTGCACTTGTCTAAACAATTTCTTGGGTCACAAAAGTTATTCTACTGGGAAAAGGAGTGATTTACTGGGAGCAGTACTAGCATCGCTTTATATGCCTGTGATTGAAAATGTAGCAAAATAGGAAGAACGTGTGCTGCATGTATTGATGAGCAGCTTTGCATTGTAATTAATTTAGCTTATTTGCCGCTGGCGTGTTACCTTTACACAAATCACTTGTATGTGAAGTAAACATGCTGCCTAAACAGGCACAGCACAACAAAACATGCAGAGGTGAGGGTGTCTGTGCTTCTGGTGCACTCGTGGCAGACTGATAAATAACTTCTCCTTAGTTTTCTGCAGCACCAATACAGCATGTAATGTTTTACCTTTGTCATACCGCATAACACTGAGTATCTATCCTTTTGGGGCAGTGGAACATTTCAAATCATATCATATAATCATTCATATAGGAACCCCAGTATGCAGTCCATGTGTTAGGAGTAAGGCTGCACTTATAGTGCCGCGAAAGCGGCACGACATCGCGGGAAAAAAAGCATTGCTGCTGTTGCGTGCGATATAGTAAGCGTGGAGCGACGGATTGGTCGCGATCGCTGGAAGTCATCTCTATGTGATTTTCCAGCGACCGTCGCCGGCACTATAAGCGTAGCCTAAGAATGCAATACTACCCATCATTTCATGGGATTCTTTTGGAGGTACGTTTTGTAGGGTCTGAATAACATTTCTCAAGAAACCAAACAAATAATCTTAACACAGTATTGACCTTTATCTTCACGTACAATAATGCCTTCTATTGAGAAATGTCATAGGTGGTGGGACTAGTGGGGGTACCTTTATTGGGGCTGCATGCACCTCTTGCTGAGATTTTTTAATGTAAAAGGATTATAATGCAAACCATCACAGATGTAGTTTGTAAGCATCAGACAATGGTGATAATTTTATTGGCTAACTGATGCTTTCAGGACCACTTCATCATTTATATGTAACATCTTATCAGCCAGTCATATGCTTGCTACTGTATGAGTGGTGCATCAAACTCATTGAAGCTTAGCAAACATACCGACTTTTTCACTGACTGATGGACCATGTGAATATTATTAATTTGGTAGCTTGTGACATTAAAAGCATATCATGGAAGAGACAAGTAACACAGTTAGGACTGTGAGAGTACCCATTAGATGAAATTATAATGCGTGGTTGTGTTGTGCAATGTTTAAAGGTTAAGTGGAACTCAGAGCTTATCAGAATTGCTACACTGTACTGTTCATGTGTGTCTACGGTTTGTCGTAATGCTGGCAAAAGGTCTACTTTATAACAGCACCTCTCTGTGTTTGTTTTATTTCAGTTGTTTTGCTGGATTCCAAAGAATCACAAGCGGAGTTGGGCTGGACCTCACACCCATCTAATGGAGTAAGTGAAATATTTTTTAGTAGGTACTGTAATGTTGGGGCAAAAACACAGCATAGGAATTAGGAAAGGTGCAGTCTCTTGGAATTTATGGCAGTGATTAATTAAACTAGTGAAATCTTGCTGATCGATACCTTTTGTGTTTTACCGCTTAAGACAAGTATAATAATTTTAACGGAGAAAGGGTTAAATTATTTTTAATGTTTGAAATGTTTTGACACTCATTGAGGGGACTTATTGTTCATCTTGTTTTGTCCATCATCCCAATGATAACGGTATCAGATTATTCCATGCTCCTTTGGTAGGGTACAAAACAAAACAACAAATCCTTTATGTTTTAATTGACATCATTGTTAATGGAAGATTTCATTTTAAGAAGTCAAATCGTATTATTATTTTTGAAAAATTAGATACACATCTCAAACCTGTAATGTGCAAGTCAAAATGTACTCCCACAATAGGGTTGAATAACCTTTAGAAATCCCACCCAGACAGTGCGTTTTGCTCAGGTTGTACCTGTCATCGTTGACCTGGTTGAACTTGAGTTGCTCTTACATCTCTTACTCCCAGGGTAAGCTGCTTTTTATAGTCCAGGCATGAAGAGGGTTATAACAAATTCTTTGAAATGCCTCCAGGGTATACATAAAGTTCAGAATAGAAGCATTCTCCAGAGGAGAAGATTTTATAGAACAAGGTGGTTTGATAGTGACTGATTCAGCAAAAATGAGATATAGTATTTATCCACTAAAAGGGTGTCAGACATACAGAATGGCATCTTCTGGAAGGTAGTTATTAAAAAGAATATTTATTTTCTGTAGCAGTGTCCACAGCACTGTACAGAGGAACAGTAAGCCACTTCTCAAAAGAGTTTACAGTCGGATTTTAAGTTCTGGGGCAAAGGAGATGACTACGTGACCTAGCCAAGTCTCTGGTTCATTCTTCCCAAGTTCCCTTCTTGGAGCACACAGAGTAATAAACTTAAAAAATACATGGGAAATACATAACATAATCTAAAGACTTGACAGATACATTGTCATTACACCTAAAAAGTACTGCACACAAACTCTGCAGTGACGGTAGGAATAATTTGATGGATCATATATTATTTCAGTGTCTGCATTATGTAGTTACAATGTGTTCATACAGTACCAGCAACCAAAATCTCTGCAATGCTGATCTACTCCAGTGAATCGTTTCATGTAATTACGATGAACGTTTTGGTACAAACGTAGCAACGTCATAATAAGAGATATCATTCACTGGAGTATCATGGCATTCTAGCTATTTTCTTCAGAGTTGTGGGCAGTACATGGGCAGATGTGGGCACCCAGTGTGTTGTGGGGCGATATATGTACAATGATTGCACGTTCTACACTCAGTTTTACTTCATACCAATAAACAAAAGAAGTTCCCCAATATTTGCCTTGATAACAATCATACACTTGCCCCTGAAAGTGCAGCTGTGTTGGATGTGACTTTCTCTCTCGTCTTTATTTTACATTCCAGTGGGAGGAAATCAGTGGCGTTGATGAGAACTATAAGCCCATACGTACATATCAGGTCTGCAATGTGATGGAGCCAAACCAGAACAACTGGTTGCAAACGGGCTGGATCCTGAGACGGAACGGCCAAAGAATCTTCATTGAGCTCAAGTTCACTCTGAGGGACTGTAACAGCATTCCCGGAGTCGTGGGCACATGCAAGGAGACATTTAACCTCTACTACACGGAGTCCGATAACGACCTGGGCAGAACCATCAAGGAGAGCAAGTATGCCAAGATCGATACGATAGCAGCCGACGAGAGCTTCACACAAGGGGATTTGGGGGAGCGCAAAATGAAACTGAACACAGAAGTGAGAGAGATTGGGCACCTAAACAAGAGAGGCTTCCACTTGGGGTTTCAGGACGTGGGGGCTTGTGTAGCCCTAGTTTCCGTGCGTGTCTATTATAAAAAGTGCCTCTCCACAGTGCAAAACCTGGCTGTATTCCCGGACACGGTGGCAGAGGCAGCCTTTTCGACTCTCGTGGAAGTTAGGGGGACCTGTGTGAATAACTCAGAAGTAGACCTGGATAATCCACCCAGGATGCATTGCAGTGCAGAGGGGGAGTGGCTGGTCCCTATTGGAAAGTGTACTTGTAGTGCTGGCTTTGAAGAAAAGGAGGGTAGCTGTACAGGTAAAAAACAGTTTATGGTCTCTATAGATTTGCTGGAATAAGTTACTGTAATATATTTGTCAAAAAGGAAAATGTCTTCTCCAGTAAATGTGAGACTTTAGAGGGTAGTTGTCAAGGTTACCTTGATGTCTTGTTCCATCCTATCATACCTGTACATGCTGTAAAATGTATCCCACAGTATTTATGCTTAACTTATTTTTGCAAATGAAACAAATCAGTGACGATTAATGTACCCTCGCCCATGCATCTGGTTAGGAGTGTAAACACATGGTGCAGTATAGGGGACAGCTATTGCAGAGCAGGTAAATGGAACCATTTTTCTATACTGTACAACATGGTGGTGTAACTACTACTGCACATTTGCATCTTTCTTTTGCAAAACTGATCCCACAAATCTGCAGAAGGTTGAGAGCACAAGTTGCAGCTGAAATCTACAGTTTACCTAATGACTACAGATAAAGAAATTGTTGGGTGAAGGTCACAGCCGTCTCTCTCAATGATGGAATCTATGACATTAAATTGATTTCATTCAAATATTAAAGCGGTCCCATCTCTAATCTAAACCCGGGTTGTCTCTGAATCTGAACAGCATTATATTTATCTCCAGAGACCCCCCTGTTTCCAGACATATTTACCTATTTATATGCTGGTGTATCTGGTCCCTTTTGGGGAATTAATATGGCTGCCACACAAGCCTCACTCTCATTGGCCAAGAGGAAGCCACAATGTCAGAGCACGACATGGCAGCTTCCTACTGGATGATTCTGGCAGCAGTCCTTGATTTTCCTGTCATCCTACACATGAAAAAGTAATGCAATTCCGCTCCGGTGAGATTTCTGTTCGGATTCTGTAAAAATATATATTTATCCATTGCAAAGTGAGGGGGAATGCTGCTTTCAGCTAATGCTTGGACTGTGATAGCCTTGTATTTACCACTGATGTGGATAGTTATAGCAAGTCAGTTATTGCCAATGGCAAATATTCATCTTGTGTGTAGCTACTATTGATATGATGCCGTAATTCATCTGTAGAACTGACCTCATTGCTAACACGATTCTGTCTTTTAAAGCCACATACTAGGCCGCTTTCAGATAATACCTCAGTAAGTACCACTGACTACTTTGTAGTGTGTAGTAACAGTCTCCAACACACAGAATGTTAGCAATATTGTGTTAAGAGACAACATCATAACAGAAAATACTTACTTAGAAGTGTCTTTGGATTAAAAGAGCAGTTGTTACCTGTGCTATTTTTGAAGTTGATGTGAGATAAACATTTTTTTTTTTTTTTTTTTTTTTAAGTGAACTGGCTATAGTTTAAGTATTGATTAAAGAACAATTTGAGCCAATGCGGACTATTAGATATCCCAGACCCGTATATCAAGCAGGCCATTCTACCTCAATCTTATTTTAACCCCTTGATTGCGGGTTAAACATGTTGAATTACTGGGTTAACAATCTCATATTCTTCCACTGTGTATATTTAAGTAAAGCTGTGTTTTCTTATTGAAAAATAAACTGTACTTTTTTTCCATTACTAATTTGTAACTTAAAGTCTCCGTTCTTTTGCTCAGTGTTAAAATGTAGATGTACGTATCCTCCACCGGAAAGCACCTTGTTATCGTATTGACGCGTAGGAAAGGGGCCTGATCGGCAAACAAGTAGCACATGATCGGAGATTAGAGAGGTGTACGTATGCATGAAGGGTTTGCAGACGTCGTGACGTTTAATTGATTCTAAAAGCTTTGATGGGTCCCTTTGCTTCAAAGCCAAATGTGTGTCAACGTTGCAGAAGTAAGTGATTTGTGGCGTGGTTTTAGAAGCAGTTATAGAAGGGGTTGCTTAGCATAGTTTTACAATGGGATTTATCAAAGTTTCCGTCTGTAACTGCTGCATTGTTGGCATCAACTATACCTGCTGGGTCGGGGGCAGCGCTGACCCCCCATGCCTAAGAGATCTGATGGAAGAAATTCAAATAAGGAGTTTTCATGTTTTCATGTTTGGTAATGGTGCAAATTGGTGGATGACAGATTGTGTCATCTCCTTTGTCCTCCGCTGCCAGAGAAGCAAGTGACACATTGATCTCTATCTACTATTAGTAAAGGGTTAACCCAATTTTTGCTTCAATCTTTAGCTCAGTATATCTTTCGCCCATTATGCACATCCTGGTATTTCCTATAATGGATATTTTCACAGCCGGTTTTATTTGCACTGCTGATTTCAATTCCCCTCAGGGTCTCACTGCTCGGAAATACTAATTGTGACATTCAGAATATCTCCAAGGCTCATGGGACCAGTGGCTCAAAGTGCATTTAGAGATGTACTATTGACCTTGTGCTTTGGATTCACCAAAACGCGTTGATTGCTTTTGGTTTTGGATTACGGAGACAACGCACATTTGATGGAAAAAAATCATAACCATGTAATCTGTAGCTAGCTTTTTTGTTGCTTCCCATGTAAATACTGTATTTGTGCGATTTAGAAAAAATAATCATAATTATAACAATGTGTTTTTTATGCCTGTTTCCAAGTCCGGCAAACAACAGGACAAGTTAGAAGGAGAATATTTAAAAAGGGGACGGGATACCGATTTCCCCAATCCAGATTCACTAATTTGTATTAGCAGTATTTTACTATTGAGGTTTGAAAAACTCTGTACATACTGTTTCATCTATGAAAAGTTCTCCTGTTGCCCCATTAAAGGGTATTACAACCTTCGCATCAATTTAAAAGAGATTGTTTTCAAGCTTGATGCAACATTCATATTTATGATTTATGAGACTGGAAAGAGTGAAAATCTCTGTGCCAACCTCAGAAATATATGAAAAAGATAACTGTGATTAGTAAGGAAACCACTAGAGAGATAAGTATGACTCTGCAATCAGACCTCACCAGGCTTATCACAGATTACATGATTTAAGCAAAGTGCTTAATGATAACGCCGCCTATAAATATTTTCCCATCGCAGTACCTGTGAACAGAGAAGAAAGGTTCTTAGGTGGACGATTGATAAATATTCTGACTCTCATGATCTGCCTGTAGTCCAGTAGAGGTAAATAAGTCTAGGAACAGTCCCATGTGTATCTGGGAGACATACTGTACAGGATGGTCTGGCCATCCTAAATACAAAGTGTGAACATGTCCTGCCTTCACCATGGATACTGAGTGATCTTGGGAAAATAATTAGATTTGCCTTTGCTACAGGCTACCTCAGTGTTTTCAACCTTTTTTTGGTTAAGGAACCCCAGAATTAGATTGTGAAATTCTGGGGAACCCCAACCCTCTCCCCCCATCTATACACACACACACACACACACACACACACACACACACACACACACACACACACACACACACACACTAACTAAAGCTGCAGAATAAGAAATATATCCTACGTGTTTTTTTTTTTAAATAAATCAGTTCTGTACTATGAGAAAATACTTGTAGATTTTTTTAAAAATTACATTTTTAATGTATTATAATGTAACAAGCATGTTTTGTTTTTATAGCAACCATTTACAAAGTCACATCCCCTTCCCCTTCTGAAACAGGCTCTGTCACAGTCCTTTTTATGCCCTGCTCTCTCACTAGCAGTGCACCAATTGTATATACTCACTGCCTGGTCACATGATCTTCCCCACAGAACTTTGCATCTTTGGTCCTCTTCTGCTGCACTGACTGCAATTTAGTGACACCCCCCCCCCCCCCAAAAAAAAACAGCAACTTGGACTGCTGCTTTAAGGGAGCTGCCGGGTTGTGGCAAAAATCCCTGATCCTTCCTCTCCCTGCTGTCAGCTGGAACTTGAATGTGACTTCCTGTGCAAGCAGGAGCAGGGAGAGGATGGATCGCAGTGACCGGGCGGCGTGGGGTGCCGCCACACCTGGGACAGCTGGGAGAGTTGTCCCAGTTCTCTCCTCCTGGCAGCCACGGACCCCCTGACGGGTGCTCGCGGAACCCCGGTTGAAAATGACTGGGCTACCTACTTGTAATTTGGTAAGTACCACAACTTTGCTCATCGTTCTCTAATTGTGTTGTTTTACCAAAATGTCATTATAATTCAACCCCTCAGTTCCTGGTACTAAATTTCCCATGGAGTGATTTGGCAACCACATAACATTGCACCAAGCTGATATTGTTAAAGTGTCACCAAATTCTTCCCTGCAGGTCAGTTCCCTCTGCGGGGTTTATCGGAGTCAGGCAATAGGTTTGAATGGGAAATATGTAACCAGAAATCTATTGGAGTAACTGATGTGTGTAAGAAAGGAGTCCTGGCTTTTTAGACAGTGAAAACAAATTTCTATAGGGACACTTTGTATGTACAAGGTTGATCCTTTTGTTTAAAAGCATGATCCAATTACGAGCTGGAAGCAACTGTTTCTTGTGTAAGGGCTGGGACCCGCTGCGCCCGGCGGCGCGGGCGGCTGCACGGGCTTTCCCCACCAGCAGGGGAATCCTCCCGAGCCGGTCCCAGTCCCCCCTGGCTGCACAGCTCACTACACGCTGTGACGCGTCAGCCGCTAGGGGATACAAGAGAATTGTGATCCCTAGCGTTGACGCGTCACGTGGTGTGGCTGTGAGCCAATGAGGAGGGGAGGCTTCGGGGAGCGGGGAGGAGTGTGGAGGGAAAGCAGCGTGAGTGCCTGTCTGTGTGTGTATGTGTGTGTCTGAGTGCCTATCTGTGTTTGTGTATGTGTGTGCCTGAGTGCCTGCGTGTGTGTGTGTATGAGTGCCTGCGTGCGTGTGTGTGTGTGTGTGTGAGAGAGTGCCTGCGTGTGTGTGTGTATGAGTGTGTGTGTGTGTGGCTTGTGATCAGCAGCTCCAGCCCGAGCCCGTGGAGGAAGGGAGGGAGGGGAGAGTAGCGGGTCCCTCCGCTCAAGCAACGCCCCCCCTCCCGCTCAAGCCTCCCACTCCCGCCCACCTCCCGCTCCGGCTCCCGCTCCCTACAGACCACATATCGCGGTCTGTGTCTGTCAGCGCCCCGCCTGTCTGCAATGCGGGAGTGCTGACGGAGGGAGCGGGGCCTTAGCCTTAGGGTGAGTGCAATGAAAATAAATGTGACACCCTCAGATGTTTAGAGGTAGGCTTTCATTATAAGCAGAGCTACTATTGGATATGTGCTGTGTCCTTTGTATCTTGCAATATATACCATGTCAATCCACAGAGCCCTCTAATAGAAGCGAAATCAACTGCAGTTCTTCTGTTAAGAAAGGCTTACTAAGCATGTAATAGTAGAATAGAGTCTCCTTGAGATTAGTTTGGTTCAACAACAACTAAAAGCTGACCGCTGGGTTTCGCCGGCTAAGATTAGATTTTTAAATATCAAGGATAATGGATTCTGACATGTGGAGAGTTTTTATGGCTCTTTAGCAGAACATTTTAGACCTACAAATATGTTTTATATCTCTTAGTATTGTTACTTAACCCTTTTGCCGCAGACATGCTGCAGGCATCCCAGGTACAGGAGGGGTTTAGGATTCAACCCGTGTATAGATATTGTTTGAGAAAAACACAAAAATATAATAAACCACAGTGTATGTTTAGTTACAGTATTACAATTCCTCCTTACAGATCCTAGAATATGCATTTGACCATTAATAAGCAAGATCATTCATTCATATGAAAGAAATCGGCTTTCATTCATTTTCAATGACACCTCAGACAAAAAGTTATGACAAATATGAACAGAGACAGGATGTAACATATTCAGTTATGATATGTATGTTCAACTACTCCCTAATACTTTCTATTGACTTTCCCCAAATGACAAGCCTTGGGGACTTTGTACACATGCACATAGTACTGAAAATGGCAACAACAAAAACACACACAATAGTTAGGTATCACAAATTCCTGACATTATTCTTCCCATGATTTCTTTAGACCATATCCTGCACTTTTGCCCCACTCTTGCACTCTGGGAAATCATTGTACTCAGATTATGAAAAGGCTGCGTGTTTAATGAAGATGCACGGTTATTCCATAAGAGCAATTTATAGTGGAGAGGGGTGTCGGGGGAGGGCAGTTTCTTTGCATGTTAACATCGCTGCATGTTTGTTTTCCGACTTTAAAGGTAGTCCTAACTTCAACTTGCCGCAATTCACCACTAGGATGATATACCTTTTTGTTATCAAAAGCAAGGCAAAGTACAGACAGAAATACGCTGTGAGGGCTGGCACATGGAGGCCCTTGTGCCCTTCAGTGAATGTCTTATCTTTTGTGCTCATTTCCTAGGAGGACTTGCACTTACCGCTGACGCGTTCTGAGCAGAAAAGGAGGACCCTCCTCTTTCAGTTGGGTCACTGCGGTGATGTCATGATCATGTGATTGCTGAGGAGCCCTGAAAGTGCTAACTAACTATTGCCTTAATAGCCCATATATCAGGCCTGCACAACTCCAGTCCTCGAGGGCCGCAAACAGGCCAGGTTTTCAGGATATCTCTACTTCAGCACAGCTGGCTCAATTAGTGGCTCAGTATAACTGAGCCACTAATTGAGCCAGCTGTGCTGAAGTAGGAATACCCTGAAAACCTGGCCTGTTTGCGGCCCTCGTGTACTGGAATTGTGCAGGCCTGATATATAGAGTAAAAGAGGCTAAGAGCATCTTTCCCTTAGGAATGATTCCACAATACAGGCATACCCCGCATTAACGTACGCAATGGGTCCAGAGCATGTATGTAAAGCGAAAATGTACTTAAAGTGAAGCACTACCTTTTTTCCCACTTATCAATGCATGTACTGTACTCTAATTGTCTACATACGTGCATAACTGATGTAAATAATGCATTTGTAACAGGCTCTATAGTCTCCCTGCTTGCGCACAGCTTCGGTACAGGTAGGGAGCCGGTATTGCTGTTCAGGACGTGCTGACAGGCGCATGCGCGAGCTGCCGTTTGCCTATTGGGCGATATGTCCATACTCACGAGTGTACTTAAAGTGAGTGTCCTTAAACCGGGGTATGCCTGTACATTATTTTATCTGCACTAGTCCCGTTTCACCAACATTAGCACAGAATCTAGCAAAAAAACTTGTTTGTATTCGAATGCTTCCCCAGAGAAAACATTCATGTAAATTGCTCGGTCAATTATGTCAACTTCAAGTGGCAACTATTTGCTTAAAAGCTAAGTTTTTGCATGAGTCTGTGCATGGAATAACAAAGTTGTTTTTGGAAAACACAAATGCTCCACGCACCCAGTGTACGTGCAGAGTGTTTCCTTGAAATGCCACAGGATAATTATCCAATAAAAACAATTAAATGAAACGTGAGGCTCAGCAAATCATTGCTGTTGTCAAGTGGGCATCTTAACATTGCTGTTCTACCCATTGGTAGCTGTCCATGGTAGGAATAATTTGCAATAGTTAACACTTCTGAACAGTTATAATACTGTAACTTCAGTTACAATGATACTGAGCACGTCAATAAACATTCCATAGTTGGCCAGTTACATTTCTTAGGGGCCTCTGAATGGGGAAGTGTTTATCAAGGAAGTGTTTTCTCTCCCCTTTCCCCCGTGTGTGTGTGTGGGGGGGGGGGGGGGGGGATTATACAGTGACTTCACACACAAGGGAGCAGCCAGAGGAAATTAAACTCCTCCCAAGTTTCACATTAAAAAAACACTTGGTGTCAGATTTAGGTAAAAAAAAAAAAAGTGCCAATACATGGTAGGCAAATACATGTAAATAGCTTATCAATAAAGTTGGTTTCATTTCCTCTGGCTGCTCCCTTGTGTGTGATGTCACTGTGTAATCAGCAAGTGCACGCGCACACACACACACACACACACACACACACACACACACACACACACACACACACACACACACACACACACACACACACACACACACACACCATTTTTAAACTGTGGAAATGATTCCAAATTGTAGCCAACAATTGTATTTTTCTTGGCCTCTAGGGTGTGTATCAGACTTAATAAACACTTAACACATC
>NC_134488.1:69187363-69282363 GCF_040206685.1 Ascaphus truei | reverse complement strand
CCGCGCGCCCACAAAGCCTGGGAGCGCGCGCCAATCAGCTGTCAGGTAGGGGGATGTTTTTTTTTTTCCAGCGCGAGCAGGGAAAATTTCAGCACGAGCAGGGAAATTTAAAAAAAGAAACACGTGTGCTGCTTGGGCCAATATTTACTCGCCCGGAGGTTAAATCAACTGACCCCGGGCGTGTAAATGTATATGATTGTCGAACACTGTATATATACAACTGACAACAATTAAATTAGAAAGTCAGTCTCTCTCCCCTCCTCCCTCCCTGGAAACGGATTACTCTCTGTCTCTGAAGGAAGAAAAATCTGAAATTGCAGATTGGCCTTTTTTAGAGTGATCTGTTGAAATCTGCAGACCAAAGGAACTGTTGAGACCTGAGAGGTTGCTATAACAGCATTCCGATGCATGAGAGGATGGGCCCCTAAGAGTCCTGGGCCCTGGTGCAGCTGAACACGTTGCAGTTCCACCACTGTTCTGGTGTGATTGCTGCTTTCTCAGTGTTGAACCAGTATAGAGACAAGGCTTGAAAACACTGCTCAAACTGCCAGACACACCTACAGACTGGGGCCCGCAGTATTTACTAGTGCCATACTGTGTCAGTAGCAGAACTACAGCCCCAGAATCCCGTGCTGCAGAGTAAGGCCTGGGACATAGTAGCTTCAGCCGCGCTGAGCAGATGCACTAACCCCCTGTATGTGTCATCAGCACAGCTATAGTTTCCCCCTCCGCATGCGTGCTGATGCGTGCGGAGGCTCTGAAACTTTGCCGAGACAGGCAAGTTTGAAATTTGCCGCTCGGGGAAGCGATGTGAGCGGTCACGTGACCGCTCACATCCAATGGGAGTGAGGGACTAGCCCCGCCTCCCGCTCCGCCTCCTGGCACGCCTCCGCTCCGCCTCCGCCCCACCCCCAGAGCGCGTTCACTGCCTCGCCTGCAAGGACAGGAAAAAGCTCAATTTTGAGCAGGCGAGGCAGAGCAGGAGCGCGGCTGAACCTGCTATGTCCCAGGCCAGGCCTAAGGGGGCATTCTCTCTGAGCACTGAACTACTACTAGGAGTAGTAGGGAATTTAGCAAAACTCACATATTCTTGTATTGTAGCTCAAAGTTCTAGTAGCTGTATTGTCTTGGAGATGTGTTGATCCATTGAAAGTTCTGCTACTGATAATATACTTGAAGAAGAGCTCAGCAAGGTTTTGAAAGCTCTGCAGTATAGTTCCACCTATGAAGAACGGTCATGTTGTTAACTTAAAATGTTTCACAGCTTTCAACAAATATATGAAAGGAAAAATAAATACAATTTGCCTTCTTCTATGTATTTAGTTGTATCTATAACAATCACTGCACCCCCTTTATCTGCTGGTTTTATGGTGATGCTGTGGTTGGTTAGCAGTTCCTTCAATGCAGATTTCTCAATGGGGGAAATGGTGTACAGTACATAATTATTTTCTGCTGTGCTGATGTTAGTGAGGAAACTCGCAGCCTGAAGCTCTCTATGTAGCTGTCTCTTGTATCCTGTTGGTGGTGTGAATTAGGTGTTCCTCTTCTTCTTGTTGTACTCCATCATTCTGGGGGTGCTCTCTCTTTTTTTGTGGAAATATTCTTTCAGTCGTAATCTGAAGAATTCTTCTAGGTCTGAGTATAACTGGATATGACCCAGTTTGGTGGTGGGACAGAATGTTAGTCCTTAGAAAGAACTGAAATGTCAGTTTTTGACAGTTTATAATCATACAGGTTTATACCTCCCAGGAAGGCTGTGTTATTCTTCTGGCTTGACAGTGCGTATCTGTTTGGAAAAGTCATTTGCGATGTCTAAGACTACGGCCCCAGTGAGCGCGCAACGCGCGCACGACGGAGCGCCTGGCGGCGCTCGTACTCTTCACCGAGCAATCTAAAGGACTTCAGATCACTCGCAGCGTGGAGGCGTGGCCACAATGTCACACGGTTGGTTCGTCCTCATTGGCTAAACCGCCGCCGTGATATGGCCATCACTCGGGCGCCGCGCCAAAAGACACATTTCTTGTCTTTGTTAAAGGTGGTCACGCTATCGCACTTTGTATGCACACACACTGACTAGGGCCTGTACCTTGTTCGCGTCGCGTGCGCAGCCGCGAACCGTGGGGACGAGGCCTGAGTTATTGCCATGCGGGTGGTTAGTTGTTTTTGCAACGGCAGAGTTGATAGGCATTTTGTTTGTATGAAATGCCTCATGTTGTGTCCATGGTCTGCTGTCATACTCACATCATTGCATTTCTTTTTCTTCTTGATTGAGTCACACTGTAGTTTCTTGTGCAGAGTTTGCATTTTTTTTTTTTTGCCAACTGCTTAGCATTAGCTATCCTCTGCATTTGCAGGGTTTGGAGTATTGTCAGTTTGGGGCATTTTAATGTACAGTATGTTTCTTCCTATATAGTTGATGAATCAGTTCATTTCTGAGTTTGATGATAACGATAATATACAATTTGACACTAAAACAAGAGACCTTAATGCTGATATGGGTTTTTTAACCCACTACCATAATTTTTTGTAGTGTTTGTCCCTGCCTCTCTGTGAATTTTTACCCCCCACACCTCCCTGCATTCCCACCCCCCTGCACACTGCTGATGGATGTATGGTCCTGTGTCTCCCTGACCCTTTCATCCATTTATTGCCCGGTCTGTTTATTCCTTCTCTGCATCATCTGCCTTAGATGGTGATCTTGTTTTTCTGTTTTTACATCTGTGTTAAGCTCATGGAATCTCTGTAATGAGTATTGCTGACCTGAGGAAGAGAGGAGAACTCAGAAGCTTGTCTCATAATATCTATTGTCAATCCAAATAAAAAAGGTATCACCTACAGTAATACTGAAGTACTCCTGTTATTACCAACCTTTGCAGCAGATGGCATCCTAGTTGTGCTAATTCTAAGTGAATGTTTCCATTCCATTGAACTCGTTCACAAGGCAACCAAACATTTTCATGCTTGGGGATCAATGTAGGATGCTACCACGACATCTTTATTGGCAACCACAGAGTAATACTGTTGTTTTTTTATTTGCACAATTATGTGTATGCCTTTTCCTGCGAATAAATGTAGAATTTATTTCACTTTACCTGTTTTGCTCAATGTATGATCCTGGTGAAAAGGTGTAAATGCCTGGTCTCCTGTGACAGGCCTCTCCTCCATACTGCTGCTGCTGCTGGGTTCTGTCAAGGGGTTGCATATTTACAGCTCAATCCCATTATAACGTGATCCGTTACAACGCGAATCCACTTATAACGTGATGCAAGCGTGGCTCCCAATTTTCGTATTTATGAATACTTTACAACACGATTATTGGTGTCTTAAATACTTTATTGTACAATGCATCAATAAAAGATTGAAACAATACAATTGTACAATATTTCTATATTGTTATTCTATAGTATTGCAATTACCGCGCACAAAACCGAGACATATGAAATTGATAGCATGTATAAGTTAATGGCTAGAATTTTCTAACGTGATCCGCTTATATCGCGATGTGATTCTTTGGACCCCAAGCACCGTGTTATAATGGGGTGGAGCTGTATATATAGCAGAGTGTTTATCTGTGTCTCATTACACCCAAATTATAAGACCTAGAACAACCAAACTTGGAAGGATTACTACAATACAATACAATGTATCAAACTAAGGTGACTGTCATGGTTTGGATCCTCAAGAACACTCCAAAGTGTGCTGCTGCTGCTTCTGCTGCTTGGAACATTAGGTTCCATGTGGGACTACATATACTACCATATTTCCTCGACGCACCTTTTTTTCACATTTTAACATGTCTGAAATCGGGATGTGTTGTAGAATCGATGTATTAGAAAAACTGGTATTTGTAACCGATTCCTGTATCAGGTCCTTGTTGGCTGAACTGCTGCAGTGTTCTGTTCTCCGCACTTTGGTTGGATGCGCTTCCCTGTCTCGCATTTTCATTGGCTGAACCCTCGAACTCACCACGCTGTCCCGTCCAATCTCCTGGACGCTTTATTTTCTGTGGCCGGCGGGTCGGCCCGTGCTGTGTCGCGTTCTCCTACCAACCTCACAGCGGACAGTCTGTGTGTGCACCCTGGGCCCAGCATGAGAGAGGAAGAAAAAGACATGCAAATGAGCACACAGTGCCACCCTTTGCTTCAAAACCATATAACATGGTCCCCTGTAAGCTTTTGCTTGCTGCATTTCACAGCTTTGAGCACAGCCTGGGTTAAGATGCATAGCCAGTAAACCCACCCACAGACAGCCGTTTCGACCTTAATGGGTCTCATCACTGTGGGGTTGGTTATACTGGCTTTGCAAAATGAAGCTTAGGATAGGTTTCACCACACTACGGGGCCTATGCAGAGAGCAGCGAATTTTAAAATTGGCGAATTTATTAAAAAGTAGCTTTTTTGGAGAGTTTTATTCTCCATATGCAGAAAAGTGCGAATTCTGCTATGTTTAACATGGATGCGTGTGGCGAGTTTAAATTGGCGAGATGCGCGCTTCAGAAACGTGTAAAAACAAATTCGCGCCTTTTTTTTCCCTTTGCAATGGCCGCGAGCGGCAGCTTCTTGCCAGTTTTTTTTGGCGAGGCAAAAAGGAGACAATCGCGCCATTTTATTGGCGCGAACAGCCGCTAGATGCCGTTCGCGCCTCTCTGCATACGGATATTTTTAAAACTGGCGAGATTGAGGTTCTCGCCAGCCGCGAGGCGAGTTTTACAAATAGAAAAGAAAAATTGGCGCGTTTTTCGGAACTCGCCATTTTCTGCTGCTTTCTGCGCGATTTTCTCCAAAAATTGGCGAATTTCGAAATAGCGCTGCTCTCTGCATAGGCCCCTTAGTTAAGTTATGGGGGTTAAAAAAGTGACAAAAACCCTCCACAGCAAAGCATATAGCAAATGGAAATATTACTGTATGCTCATTTGCATGTCTTAGACAGGTCTGCAACCCGCCTTTCACCATTATATATATTTTTTTCCTGCACATTTAATGTAGCGTTTCGTTTCCCCCCAATTTTTTTTATTAAATCAATAAATTAATGGTGTGTCTTAGAATCCGAAATACGGTATATATTTTGGAAAGCTGTTTGTCTGTTCACTCTGCATTTGGACACCTCTTAAGATATCGTCACCAAATTTTGAAAGATTGTTCCTGAGATCAAGGAGCAGGTTTTTGTCTGTTTGGATACAATTGGATACATTCCATTTTGTGTTCTATAAGTTTTTACAATTTCTCTAAACCGTGTGTTACTGGGTGTTGGACCTGGTAGTCTATATATCTGGCACGTGCAGGGCCGCCAATAGGGAGGGACAGCCAGGACTGCTGTCCTGGGCCCGGTATGTTTAGGGGGTCCGGCCCTCTGCTGCCCACACATTAGTTCCCTGCAGCAGGCACTGAGATGCAGCAGGAAGCACAGAGGGTAATCCCTGCCTCTGCAGACCCTCCACAAGTGGGCGGGGCCTTGATGACAGCAGAGCGTGTGTGTGTGGTGTGTGTGGTGTGTGAAGCTGCAACCCGAGAGAAAGGTGAGGGAAGGCTTAAATCTGGGTAGAGAAAAACAGACCTGAAAGGGAAAAAGACAGAAAGGAAGAGAGAAACACTGAGAAAATAAATACATAAGTGGGAAAAGGGAGACATGAGGGGGAAAGATAATGCAGGAAAGAGGATGACAATCATGGGGAAACGAAATGGGGAGGAGGGGGGGAGAAACGTGGAGGATTAATAAAGAGAATGACAGGCTGGAGTGGTGGGAGAGCAGAGAGAGACAGGCTGGAGTGGTGGGAGAGCAGAGAGAGACAGGCTGGAGTGGGGAGGGAGCAGAGAGAGACAGGCTGGAGTGGGGAGGGAGCAGAGAGAGACAGGCTGGAGTGTAGAGAGAACAGAGAGACACAGGCTGGGGTGGGGAGAGGCGAGACACAGGCTGGGGGGTGGGGGGAAAGAAGGAAAGAGGCAGGCTGGGTGGGGAGGAGAGAGACAGGCTGGGGGGGAGAAGAGAGACAGAATGGGGGGGAGAAGGGAGAGACAGGCGCAGGGAAAGGAGAGCGACAGACTGGGGGGAGGAGAGAGAGACAAGCTGGAGGAGAGGAGAGCGACATGCTGAGGAGGAGGAGATAGAGAGAGAGAGACATGAGAGCAGGGGAAAAGATGTTATGACGAACAGGTGTGAGAGAGACACTAGGGGGTTAAAAGGAGACATGAGGGGGCAAAGTAGACTGAATGTGATTATGTCATCATATTTGCAGGGGCCTCATTCTTCAAGTCTGTCCTGGACCCATGAATTCTGTTGGCGGCCCTGGGCACATGACATCATAATATGTCTCATCACTATAATGTTACACAGTAAGCAGACAAAGAAAGAAAGAGGAAGTGAGTTGGCACATGAGGAGAAAGTAAGAATGCTAAAGGAGAGGCGGAAAGAATTGGGAACATCAAGAGGTATTAAAGGAAAGTGATGGGAAGGAGAGAAATGAATGGGGTGGGAGGGTGAGAGGAGGAGGGGAGGTATGAGGTTGGTTTCTTAGAATTCCTGAGCAACGCCGGATACTTTCAGCTAGTATTAATATAAGTAACACAGCCTGCTGGCCTGGACAGGAAATTGGGCCTACCTTCTGGCAATGCCTAAAACTGAGCGGGCCCCTCCTCCCTCCAGCACATGGACCTCCAGGACATGGTCTCTCTCCCTCCAGCTGGGCTCTCGGCAGGGCCCCAGGTAGGCCCACATGATCCCTTACTCTCCTCTGGGCTCACCCTTCCCCCCCAGGCCCATACCTACTCAACCACCCCTCCCTCTGAGGTTGTTACATACTCCTCTCCCCAATACCCTTACATGTCCCACCTTCCAGGTTCATACCTACTCTCTCCAAAAGGCCCTTACTCTTACTCTCTTCCCCCCAACCCATACTTAACCCCCCCCAGGCCATTACCTACTCCCTCCTACAGGCCCATACCTATTTCTCCCAGGCCCATATTATCCATCATCTCTTCCCCCCTCATGGCTCATTTTCCCTATAGCCCCTTCTTCCTCCCTGAGCTCCTCCCTCCCCATAGCTTCTTCTCCCTCCCATAACTCTTCCCTCCCCATATCTCCTCCCTCTTCTAGCTCCTCCCCCACATCTCCTTCCCCCTCCCCCATAGCTCTTTCTGCATCCCCCATACCCCCCCATTATCTTCTTGTCCTGTCCCCCCAATAACTTCTGCCACCCCCCAGCCAGGTTCATACCTCTTTATTCTTACCCCCGCCCCCTCCTCGCATCCAAGGAGGGAGGGGGGACTGCTCCTTTCATTTGTCCTGAGCCAAGATTTCTGTTGGCAGCACTGAATTCGGGTTTACCCCCTCTGCCACGAGCCTCCCTGCCTCCCAGGTCTATATCTATTTCACAAACCCTGGCCCATATGCCCCCTCCCCAAAATCCATCTACCCAGGTACCCATATCTATCTATCTATCTATCTATCTATCTATCTATCTATCTATCTATCTATCTATCTATCTATCTATCTATCTATCTATCTATCTATCTATCTATCTATCTATCTCCCCTCTCCAGGCCCACGGCACACTGGGGTGGGGGTAGGTGAGACGGGACCCTCCTCCTTACATTTGACCTGGGCCCAGTAATTTCTGTATGTTACCCAGGATTCAGCACTGAGTACGATACAATTATTACTATTTCAAATTGAAGATGTCTAATAGACATTTGTGGCTGATTTTGAGAATCACTTACAACAAATACTTTATAATAAGCAATAAATATCATTGAAATGAGGAGAATAGTGCTGTGATTACAATGTTGCAATGATCAGGGCTTAGACCTTACACATGAAGTTAGCACAACGTGGTCACATTTAATATATCCTGCAAATGTTTCACAACCATTTTTTATTTCAGAACAGATTTAATTTAACAATTGAGTTTGCAAAACTGAAAGAAATGTCAAAATAAACACTGTCTAACTTGTCCTTTGTACAACAGTTGGGAAGGAGTTAAATATTTGAGTGTTTTCACTGGAAATCTACAGCAAAGAGCACTAAACACTTCAGAAAATGATTATAAGAACGATAATTTTTCCTGTGCTTGGAATGTTGTTAATGAATCAAATGTCCAACAAATAAAAAAAAAACCCTGCTAAAATGTACTGTATAATAGGTTCCTGTTTATACAGTATAACACAAAGTGGACCCAAAGGTTGATCTGTCAGGAATACCAGAGATAAACGCTCAGGTCTGCAGCACGGGGGGGGGGGGGGGGGGGGAAATGATCTCCTGCTCCCACAACTGTACTTTGCCAGGACTAAACCAAGTAAAGGTTCCTGTGAAGGATTGCAGTTGTTCCATGGAGATGAACTTTGTATGCAGTCCCACAAGACTTGTGGGAATGAATGAGTGATGAGCAGGGTCTCTTTGCCAGTGATAGATATATGGAACACTCACTAACTTAGGTCTTGTCTACATAGAAGGTCTACATTTGGACAATGCCATGTTTCACCGTGATCTCTATTTGCGACGTATATATGTGTATTCTATCAGTTTTGTTGCGATACTATGTGATTTTAACATCGCTGTATCTCCTCCCTCAGCTACAGCATATGTTGGCACTTCATAAGAAAACACCAACAACGAAGATGGGTAAGTAATTTCCTGCATTGCTTTTCCGCAAAAGAATTAAAACTGCAGCCTCCTTAATAGTTATTTGGGGAAATCAGAGAAAATCTGAGCACTCTTAAAAATGTTAAGTCCTTTCTTATTTCTACCTTGAGGAAACTCTGTAAGAGAAAAATGGCCCAGCAAGTACTAGAATGTGGACTGTTGATGTCTTATAAAGGGCTGTGTTTGGCCTCTAATCAATTAAAAACCTAAGTGCCATTGCTAGAGGAACTACAAATGTTAACAAATATATGTTTAACAAGTTGAAATGTAACGTAACTAGCAAATGTTAAACACTCTGTTATTGCTTTCTGGGTCCGTCTATATATAAATACAAGTTTACGTGACATTTGTTTGTTTTTTCACAACACATCTCATATTTTCTTGACTGGCATTTGAACAGATTGTTATATACACAGATCATGGTCCCTATTTACTGAACGGCGCTATTCCATACAGTCCATTCAAGTGAAAGTGCTGTAAGGTGTCTTCCAGCGCTGGAAGGTGTATTATGGTATAGCACTGCTTAGTAAAGGTGAGCATATATGTTATTTTCAATGAAGAACATGATATAAGATAGCCTCTAATGTTAGGAAATGTTTGTGATTGACAAAGTAGGTAAAAACCCACTGCCCCCCCCAAACAAAAATTCCCTCAACCCCTCCCCCCCCCCCCTTGCGAGTCTTACCTGCGGCGGGGTCCGGCGGCGTGGTGCGTTGATCTCTGTCTTCTCCCCTGCAAGTTGTACTGTTTCCCCTGCAGCTGCATTGCCATGGCAACGGGACGCTGTTTCGGCACGTAGCGTCCTTGTGCCGGGCATTTTAACAGGAGCTGCAGGGGAAACAGTACAACTTGCAGGGGAAGACACAGAATGCTGGGAGACGCCGCCTCATGCAAGCACTCGACAGCGCCCAAAATGCACTCACCCCAGGCGAGTGGGCGAGTGCATTTGCTGAGCTGTGTGTGTGTTTGGTACAGTATATATATATATATATATATATATATATATATATATATATATATATATATATATATATATAAACTAGTTATTGCTAATCCATGTACTTACATTCATACCTAAATCTTCATATTGTCTGACCTGCTTTCTTCAGGCTATAAGTTAACAAACGTACCGCATGAGTTTGCAAAATGTAATTTATGCTCTATTGGTGCTTCCATGTTCCATAATATCAATTTCGTATGTTATCTTTTAATTTCCTTCCTTTGACAACAATAAAACACTTACAAAATCCATTAAAAAAAAATAAAACATTGTTTTTTTAGTTAGATTTCACTGCCCCATATTCAATCATACAAATCTTCAGAATTTTATTCTTTTTTTAATTTTGAAATAAAATCTTGAAGCGGTTTTATGATGGTTATCTCCGACGTCATTTCACATAGGTTTAACATATACTCTCCAAAGAATGTCATACATCTTAAAAACACAGACTTAAAGGGAGGGGGACAGTGGGACTATTTGTAGGCGATACGGAAACCCACGGTTCTTTAGTGGTTCTTGAAACCGATTCTATCCTCCGTTACCTCCACTGAAGTCGGAATATACACGTAATCTTTGTTAACCTTAAAGCGTCCATATCCGACTGCAATATTGAGCTTTCTCTGAATTGTTCATACAGTACATCATTCCCCTGCCCTCTTCTCATTGGAAGTCCTTGGGCAAAATCACCCAAACCAATTGCCGTCAACCTCGTCCTCTTAACCGTAAGAGTTTTGCATTCGCCAATTGTGTAGGTGCTTAAGTTGTAGCAGTGCTCCAGTTCAAGAAAGCTTTTTAGATACATAGCAGCATTAATCTCTTGCTGTGTTCAGACTCTATAGTGGCTGCTACTGTGCCGGGATAGAAGGAGTGATGGGCATTAAAGTCACTCGTTGTTGGCCTTTCCTCTTCTTGCTGCCGGACTTGGCATCTTCGGTGTTCTTATTTCGATTTCTGTTCTTCTCTTTCTTTCCTTGTTCATCCTTGTCTTTTTTCCTCCCCCTTTCCTCTGCAATGAGGCAAAGAAGTATTTTGTTAGGAAATGTACTTGACAACATATAAAAAGGAAATATAATAGAGTGTCAATGCACAACTACAAGTATGTGACAAGGATTTAAGCCGAGATTAAAGATCTCAGTGAGATAAATAATTATAAGCTTCAGATGGTGAATATGCATTGATGCTGCGTTTCTACAGAGACACAAAGACATTGTTGACACATAGAGACCATTTGTCATTTCCCAAAGCTGCTATAAAGAGTTTCTTTGCTATTTTAGCCTTTAGCACTTGTCCTGAGCATTTGCTCCATGTTTCTAATACCAAGTCCATAAAGAAATGCGTTCTCACGTTTCCCTAAGCCTAGCATCCTCATCTTTTAGACAGAGCATAACTTCCTAAGTTAGGATTCCCCTTTCTCTTAAAATGCTTCCATGTTGCACCTTATTGACACACTCAAAGGGTAAATCAATATGATCTGAAGCAGACAATCGCACCATTAGCATTGAAAAACTCCTGTTGACTTAAATGAGAGATTTCGCCCGACAACGGGGAAAAATTTCTGCTTTGGAGTGTAATATATATATACATACATGTACACAGGGCTATTTTTGTTGCGGTACTCAGGTGAGCTTTAGCACCTTCAGACCACATTTTTTTTTTTTTTTCAAGCTGAATTATTTATTGTAGTTAAGATATAAAATATGTTTTTTCCTTTGCTTCAAGTTTCAGCACCTTTTTCCTTTAAAAAAAAAAAATATATATATATATATATATATATATATAACTGTCTGTTTGCTTTAAAAAAAATTGGGTCTAATTTTGGTCGGGTATCAACGTGCACGTATATATCAAAGCATTTTGTCTCATCTGCCACTGTTTGCTCCTTGGGGAGTGTCAGTAGGAGGAGTTGGGGAGGAGTTACACAGTGCACAGATTATAATGAGATGTATCACATTCAGCGTCTCTGCCCAGCTTGCACCTTGGGGAGTGTCAGTAGGAGTTGGGGATGAGTTAGATGGTGCACAGATTATAATGAGATGTATCACTTTCAGCGTCTCTGCACCATCCTTTTACCTTTTTATTTGGCCCTCAAAAATCCTCCACATCTCAAAGTGGCGCAAGTCTAACATTCTGCACCTGGTGTAAGAAACTGTTCTTATATATGCTGCAGCTCTGCTAAAAAAAAGGGTGTCTAAACATACTTCCTCCACGTTGTTACATAGGGGCACATGCATAAAGTCTATTCACATCAATTGGAGATAACTCTGGATGAGATAATCTATACAGGCAGTAGATGCGTGTGTCCCATGGACCCCTATACCTTCCAACCAGTTCAGCTTTGATTTGTAAATTATTCCCACTGATTCAACCAGGCCATGTATTAAATGATCAACATGTAACTTAAAGGCAGCTGTAGACATTACAAGGATTTAAATGTTCCTTTTTCTACAACGCATTCTGCTCAGTAAATTATACCCTAACCATACCACACTGTTACGGGAAATGTAGCTCTTAACCTCCTTAAATGGCAATTTTGCACAGGGCCCCATAGGGATCCAGTTGCAAAACAATTCATATTATTTATGTCCCATGTAAGTGGTTGCAGTTAAGGCAGAACTTTTTTTTATACCTTCCATAAAACAGAGCTAGCCGGTTGTAGTTTCTTTAACACCTTAGCTGCTGTAAAGAACTACAGGTAATGACTGCATTTCACCACTTTGCTGGCAGAGGTTCTTGCAATGCATTATGGACCGTCCAGCTGCCAAATCAACTATCCCCTATAAAATGAATTAAGAGTCAAGTTCATATTATGATGCAGTCTTGTTCCTTAATTATACTTCATTTTTCTTTTTTTTAAATTTCCAAATAAGAAGGGTATCAGAGCTTTATTTCTTTGTTTTCCTGTGGGAAGTTTACCAGTATCCTATTAAGGAATATTGTCATGAACCACCTCACATTTTATTTATTCATTTATTTAAAAATACACATTTCCGTTATTATTTCAGTGAGTGAGTCAGCAGCGAGTTTTAAAGCAAGTGAAATGAAGAATGGAATAAAACAAGTGCAACCCTTTGCTTTGTAGAGTATTGCAGTCCACTCTTGCAATGAGGGGTTAAAGGGCCTGCCCTCCTAGACCTGTTTGAGACAACACTGTGCATGAAAGCACAATGAAAAAATAAAAATGATTTTGTATTTTTTTTAAACGATCTCTATAAATTATATAGTTACAATGGCATTGCTATTTTCTTGATTTTCTGTTTCTACATAATTACTGTAGAAAAAACGAATGGCGCACAGCCAGGGAGGTCCCTGTCTGTGTCCCCCAAGGGGGTGAATTTGTCTCCTACCATGCTGCAATAAAGGAAAAGTTTTTTTATCCCACACCTGACTCCCTGGCTGTGCGCCATTCGTTTTTTCTACTGGACTTATCTGGATTCTGGATCCTTCTTGGCTTGCACGCCGGCAGAGAAACCCTGGAGATGACGTGAGTGGGGCTTTTGGTTTAGACTGTTATAGTTAAGTCTGACTGGTGTCATTTAAGCGAAACTTACAAGTCTTTATTTGCCTGCCCACTCCCACTGGTGTCTCCAGGGGCAACATTATTTTGTCATTGGATGTAGTTGATGCGGGTTTGAGCACCCCAACTCTCTATCTACATAATTACTGTATACAATTAAAATGAACTATGCAGTCTGGATCGGAAAGGAAAGAAAATGTGTTTTTTTTTTTTTTTTAATGTACCAAGTAAGTGAAATTGTATATTTAATAAAGAGTTAAATTATATGAATGACACTGTGTTCTAAAGAGACAGTGTCCATATAAGCAAGACTTCTTCTACCGAGGATCCATAAGTGAGGCTCATCGTAAATGAATGACACAATCTTCTGAGTCAGACTTGGTCCAGAGGAGTGAAAATGTCTGCTAATGAGTAAAGCTCTCCCCATATAAGTAAGGTAGTCTTCATACTGTATAAGTGACTGTCTTCTAACATGTGAGACTTAACTATTGTGGATGATTGACACAGTCCTTATTAGTGAGACTATCTTCTAATGAGTGAAACAACCTAGAGAATTGACACTATAACAATGAGTTTCCTGTGATTATAGTGGATTTGATGTTACCTAAAGGGGACTGTTATATATCACGTCAAAAGGCTTATGAGAATATATGGCCGTATTCATTAATGCTGGGTGCAGGCTCTCATGGAGAGTTAGCCAGGAGGACGCTACCTCCCTATCATTTGCCTGTGAGCAAATACCCTCTACAATCATTGTGAATTGGTAGAGGACACTCCCTTAAGAATCTTGAATACATTTTCATTCTGTTCTAATACTCTAGAGCCCCAGAATCCCATCTGGACCTTTTGCTATTCTGTATAAGTGAATGTCTTCTAATATGTGAGACTTAACTACTGTGGATGATTGACACTGTCTTCCAAGGGAGATGCTGTCTGAATGGGTAATGCACAGTCCTTATTAGTGACACTATCTTCTAATGAGTGAAACTCAACCTAGTGACACTATCTTCTAAATCTTGTAAATGAAACTCCACATGGGTAAGACTCGGTGCCTCTGAGTATTGTAATGAGTGAGATGCAGCCCCTGTGAGCAAGAGTGTCTACTAATGAGTGAGACTCAGTCGAAATTAATGATATTAAGTCCTAATGATTGAGACTGTCCAAGCCTAGTGTGTTCGGCATTGACTATAAGAATTATTTATTACACACAAGCAGCACTTTAGCTATTAGTGTGTAATAATTTAACTGTAATGCTCCAGAAACATGTGAAAATATTCTCCGGAGGCAACTTGTTTAGAATACTTTCCAGAATGCAGTTCTTGCGTTTCAGGATCAGCCAACTTCCTACCATTGCAACCACTGAAGACGTGCAGGTGTGGTGGGAAAGTGGGCACAAAATAACTTGGCATCACTACTAGCCCAGTATTTAGCATTAAACACTGGGTTTAATAAGTAGCTGTGAACACTCAGGCCCTATTTAACATGCTATGAAGCCCTTTTCACCCTTTCTTCATTTGAATGGAGCTGGAATCTTTACAAGCAATGAGGAGACATCTTTACAACATATTAAATAGGGTCCTCTGATAGAAGCTGCTTTAACGGACAGTGGGCCACATTTACTAAGCAGTGCTATTCTACAACATACTTACCAGCTCTGGAAGACAGTGTATGGCCCATTCAATTGAATAGGCCCTTCGGTGTCTTCCAGCGCTTATGGAATGTGTATTTTGGCAAAACAGTTCTTAGTAGATATGGGCTTTGTGTTAGTGTGATCACTTAGGCTAAGGCCCCGCTGCACGGCCGCCTTGCTTGCCGGCGGCGCATGCAATTCACTGCACCGCAATCTGTGGTCTGCAGTGATTTTTTTCCGGCGCGGGGGGGCATGGCCAAAACGGGTGGGGGGAGTGCGGCCATGACGTGAGGGGTCGGGACCGCCCCACAGCGCAGCACTGCAGCCGCCCCTCAGCACCCTCAGCTCCTCGGCACTCTCGGCCCCCTCAGCCCCATGGCACCCTCGGCACCCTCACACACACAGGCACCCTCACAGTCTCACAGGCACTCACACACAGGCACTCACACACACACAGGCACTCACACACAGGCATTCACACACACACACAAATACACACGGGGTGATTCGGAGGGGGATCAGAGCGGAAGGGGGATCGGAGCAGAGGGGGGAAATCGGAGCAGGGGGGTTGATGGGAGCAGAGGGGAGAATCGGAGCAGAGGGGAGAATCGGAAGGGGGGAGGGGGGGATCGGATTGGCTGCCTTGCGTGTCACGTAACGCGGCACTCGCCGAAACCACAAGCTCCTTGTAGCTCCGGCTGGCTGACGCATCACAGCACGCAGTCAGCCACGTCGGAAGGAGCCAGCGGGGACATCCAGACCGGAGGCAGGCAGCCGGTGGACCGCGGCCGCACCGCCGGCCGCGCCGCCGGCCGCAGCGGAACCAAAGCCTTATAGTACTTCATCTGGCTTTACATGCTGTGGTTCTATAGACATTGATATATTAAGGTTCTGAGTTAAAGCTTCTGCAAAATGACTTCAGTAGAGAATTTTTAAAACTGTTCACTCCACTTTGTTTTAAATACCTGTTATTGTTAATCTGAATAAATAATACACCTTTCAAGTGGTGTCGTTAGTGATGCTGTGAGGACTGTTTCCCAGTGTTGGAAAAGAATTCAGCTCTATACAAATAAATGGGACTAAAATCTTCTTCACCATGGGGAAGTGGCCTTAAAGCATTATGAATAGGAGTCCTGCCCTGTTTGCCTTGTTTAGAGTGTCCATTTTTCTGACACTACTTCTTCACTAGAAGGTTTTGCTCCAGGCCTCTGTTAACAAATACTAGTTACAATTTACATAATGAATTACTAGAATTAAAAAACAACCCCCCCCCCCCCCACAGTACTAATTCGTTTTAAGTGCAGTAGCACCCTTTTAAATGGTTAGTGAGAAGCATAACCTTTACCTTTTTTTTATTTTGGAAGCGTTATTATATATTATTTTTTTTTTTGGCTTGTAATGGTTCTTTAGTAATCCCTGTTTTACCCTTTAGCTGCCAAAGGATCCAGCATCTTTCATTTGTACGGTGCCAACATATTCCCCTGCGCAGTACCACGCTGTGTATTAGTGGTCCCTTTGGCAGCAGAGGGGTTAACCCATCCCAGAGAGCCTGTTTCTCAGTATGCTACAAATGGATAATGGCATTGAGATACTGAAATGATGGCCAAAGGGAGCGGGAACAGCAGTTTTCAGATGTACAAACAAATATGATTGCATTTTGAAGTCCATCTGATTAAATCCAGCAAAGTCAGACAGTGGGTGGTGAGAAGTAGCAGGCACAGTTTAGATAGATTTTTCCGCATCAAGACTTTTCTCCCGGTGCTGACGTTTTGCAGCTCTCAAGTTGGAGGTTTTGTTGTGGAGATAGCATCCGGGGGCCAGCCAAGTTTGTACAAGAAGAATGTAAGCTGGCCCCTTTTAATTAATGCCCTTTTACACAAATGATACGTTATCAGACTAAACCAGACTCTAGAAGTGAAATTCCTGCAGCTGTAGGTATCGTAAACAGAAATCCGTTTTTGGAAGGTCAGCCGATAAGACGCCTAAGGCATCGTGTGTTCTGCGGTCATTTCAACAGAGTTGAATACATCCCAAGCAAGGGGAATGCAGTTCCGCAATAATATTGACTAGGGGCTTTAGGAGCTAGGTGCAAGTGGGGCACTACATCCATAACATTATTTGTACTTGCACCGCAGGCTGGAAGCCTTACATTTTAAAACATAGGCAGATCATTCATCCAGGGAGCAGTCTAATTTAGGAAGGATATTTAAACATAATTGCCATGGTGAGTATCTGTTAGCCATCTTCAGGATCAATAAAAACATGTCTCTCGACCCCGATACTGGGGAATCCCGAATACGCCCCATGACTATCTAGAATCTAGATATTCATTCTCCCAATGGTCCAGTGCCAAAATATCAAGGCTGAATTATGTAAGTTTAGACGTAAAAATAAGACAAAGATAGAACAATGTGGGATCCCCGGCGCTATGAAAACAGTTTACCCCAGTCCATACAATTGTCCATATAGCTCTTAAGTTCTCTTGATGGTTAAAGCAGAAGTGAAGCAAGGAATCTACTGCTGGCTGGCACCTCAGCCATCCTCCTATAGATGAATAGATAAGGAAAAACACACCATTGCGCAGTATCAAGCACTAAGCTGCCGTTCTAAAGACCAGAATAAATGCCTACTTACAAGAATAAATCTTGATATGTTCAATTGAGAGAATCTGTTCTTTTGCCCGCGTCTTCTCCTGGACTTCTTTTGCCCGCGTCTTGTCCAGGAGAAGACGCGGGCAAAAGAACAGATTCTCTCTATTGAACATGTCAAGATTTATTCTTGTAAGTAGGCATTTATTCTGGTCTTTAGAACTGCAGCTTAGTGCTTGATACTGCGCAATGGTGTGTGTTTCCTTATCTATTCATCTATAGGATTGCTGAGGTGCCAGCCAGCAGTAGATTCCTTGCTTCACTTCTGCTTTAACCATCAAGAGAACTTAAGAGCTATATGGACAATTCTATGGACTGGGGTAAACTGTTTTCATAGCGCCGGGGATCCCACATTGTTCTATCTTTGTATTTTGTCTGCGAATTTGTGAGTTAATTTGCTTGGAGGGAACCCCACGGCAGCTTTACCAATCACTTACAGAGTTTGGTCATTGTCATTGTATATACATTCACATTCACCCGTGATTTACACATTTTATTGGTTACTAGCTGAGAGCCCCGGCGTTGCCTGGGATGTTTGTGGTGTGGGTGTGGCATTTGGGTGAGGAGTGGTCAACGCGGCCCATGTGCGGTGGTATTGCTGCTGTGTCTGTACTGATGGTGATTGTATCGGTGTGCTGATTTGGGAGGGTTTGGTGCTGATGTGGGGGTGCGGATGTGGGTGTGCCGATGGGGGAGGTGCAAAGGTGCCGATGTGTGGGTGCTGATGGTGTTGATGGGGGCTGGGAATGGTGGGGAGCCGAGAATGCCAGTGTGCTGGGGGGGCATGGGATACCGGTGTGCTGATGTGGTGGTGCTGGGGTGTGTGTGTGTGTGTATACGTGTGTGTGTATACACGTGTGTGTGTATACATGTTTGTGTGTGTGTGTATACATGTTTGTGTGCATACATTGTATGTGTGTGTGTATACATGTGTACGTGTGTGTGTGTGTACGTGTGTATACATGTGTATGTATACACATGTGTGTATACACATGTGTGTGTATACACGTGTGTGTGTATACACATGTGTGTGTAGACATTGTGTGTATGTATATATTGTATGTGTGTGTGTATACATGTGTGTGTATACACATGTGTGTATACACGTGTGTATACACGTTTGTGTGTGTGTATACATGTTTGTGTGTGTATACACGTGTGTGTGTGTGTATATGTGTGTGTATACATGTGTGTGTGTATACACGTGTGTGTGTATACGTGTGTGTATACATGTGTGTGTGTATACATGTGTGTGTGTATACGTGTGTGTGTGTGTGTATACGTGTGTGTGTGTATGTCTCCATGTGTGTGTGTGTATGTCTCCATGTGTGTGTGTACGTGTACATGTGTGTGAGTATACGTGTACATGTGTGTGTGTACGTGTCTACGTGTACATGTGTGTGTGTGTGTCTACGTGTACATGTGTGTGTGTCTACGTGCGTGTGTGTACGTGTGTGTGTGTCTACGTGTGTGTACGTGTGTGTGTGTCTACGTGTGTGTACGTGTGTGTGTGTCTACGTGTGTGTGTGTGTGTGTGTCTACGTGTGTGTGTGTGTGTGTGTCTACGTGTGTGTGTGTGTCTACGTGTGTGTGTATACGTGTGTGTGTATACGTGTGTGTTTACGTGTGTGTATACGTGTGTGTGTGTATATACGTGTGTGTCTACGTCTGTGTGTGTGTGTGTGTGTGTGTGTACGTGTGTGTGTCTACGTGTGTGTGTACGTGTGTGTATGTACGTGTGTGTGTCTACGTGTGTGTGTGTCTACGTGTGTGTGTGTGTGTGTGTGTCTACGTGTGTGTGTGTGTCTACGTGTGTGTCTACGTGTGTGTGTGTCTACGTGTGTGTGTCTACGTGTGTGTGTGTGTCTACGTGTGTGTGTCTACGTGTGTGTGTCTACGTGTGTCTGCGTGTCTACGTGTGTCTGCGTGTCTACGTGTGTCTGCGTGTCTACGTGTCTACGTGTGTCTGCGTGTCTACGTGTGTGTGCGTGTATACGTGTGTCTACGTGTGTGTGTATGCGTGCGCCTACGTGTGTGTGTGTACACGTGTGTGTACGTGTGTGTGTGTACGTGTGTGTGTGTACGTGTGTATACGTGTGTGTATACGTGTGTGTGTAAACGTGTGTCTGTGTGTATACGTGTGTCTGTGTGTATACGTGTGTCTGTGTGTATACGTGTGTGTGTATACGCGTGTGTCTGTGTGTATACGTGTGTCTGTAGATGTGTGTGTATGTATAGGTGTGTGTGTGTGTGTGTGTGTGTGTCTACGTGTGTGTGTGTCTGTGTACGTGTGTGTGTGTCTGTCTACGTGTGTGTGTGTGTCTGTTTACATGTGTGTGTGTCTACATGTGTGTGTGTGTCTACATGTGTGTGTCTGTGGACGTGTGTGTGTGTCTGTCGACGTGTGTGTTTGTGCCTACATGTGTGTGTGTGTGTGCGCCTACATGTGTGTGTGTGTGTGTGTGTGCGTGCCTACATGTGTGTGTGTGTGTCTACATCTGTGTGTGTGTGTCTACATCTGTGTGTGTGTCTACATGTGTGTGTGCCTACATGTGCGTGTGTGTGTGTGTGTGTGAGTGCCTACATGTGTGTGTGTGTGTGTGTGTGTGTACATGTGTGTGTGTACATGTGTGTGTGTGTGTGGTCTTTGTGTGTGTTTGTCTCTGTGTATGTGTATGTATATATATATATAGATATATATATATAGTGTGTGTGTGTGTGTGTGTACGTGTGTGTGTGTGCACATGTGTGTGTGTCTCTGTGTATATGTATGTATATATATATATAGATATATATATGTCTACGTGTGTCTACGTGTCTATTTATGTATAGAGATATATATATATAGTGTGTGTGTGTGTGTATGGAGGGATGAGGCTGGCGCTGAAGGAATGTGTGTGGGGGGGGGGAGCTGCTTACCTTGCAGTAGGCAGCATCTTCCTCGTGCAGGCCGGGAGACGGACCCTGCAGTCATCTGGTACAGAGGGGCGGGGATCAGACCGGAGCCGGACAGAGGGCATGTGGAGGGGGGGAGGGAGCTGCAGGGAGAGCAGTACGGGGCATGTGGAGGGGGGGAGAGCAGCACGGAGCATGTGGAGGGGGAGAAAGCAGCACGGAGCATGTGGAGGGGGGGGAGAGCAGCACATAGCATGTGGAGGGGGGGAGAGCACATGTGGAGGGGGGAGAGCAGCACGTAGCATGTGGAGGGGGGGAGAGCACATGTGGAGGGGGGAGAGCAGCAAGGGGCATGTGTGGGGTCCCTCCTCCGGCTCGAGGTGAGGCCTCCTGCAGGGCGGGAGCCCCCCCGCTGCCCTCCGGCTCGAGGTGAGGCCTCCTGCAGGGCGGGAGCCCCCCCGCTGCCCTCCGGCTCGAGGTGAGGCCTCCTGCAGGGTGGGAGCCCCCCCGCTGCCCTCCGGCTCGAGGTGAGGCCTCCTGCAGGGCGGGAGCCCCCCCGCTGCCCTCAGGCTCGAGGTGAGGCCTCCTGCAGGGCGGGAGCCCCCCCGCTGCCCTCCGGCTCGAGGTGAGGCCTCCTGCAGGGCGGGAGCCCCCCCGCTGCCCTCCGGCTCGAGGTGAGGCCTCCTGCAGGGCGGGAGCCCCCCCGCTGCCCTCTAGCTCGAGGTGAGGCCTCCTGCAGGGCGGGAGCCCCCCCGCTGCCCTCTGCTCGAGGTGAGGCCTCCTGCAGGGCGGGAGCCCCCCCGCTGCCCTCCGTTTCGAGGTGAGGCCTCCTGCAGGGCGGGAGCCCCCCCGCTGCCCTCTGGCTCGAGGTGAGGCGGCGGTGCCGAGGAGCGTTGCAGGCGGCGCCGGGTAGGCTGCTCTTTGCTGTGAGGGGGGGTGGGAGAGGTGAGCCGGTGCCGAGGAGCGTGCGGCGAGGCCCGTGGGTATGCTGCCTCACCCATCCGGCCGCTCCCACATGGATGTGAGGCGGGAGGCCGCGTGTTGTGGCCGCTCCCCCGCGTGTGTCCCGGGCGCTCGCTCCCCCGCTGACTGTAGCGGCGCCGGGGTGTGAGCTTGGGGGGGGGGTGAGGTGTGTGTGAGCTTGGGGGGGGGGGGTGGGAATGTGTGTGTGTGTACACGGGACTCCGGGTAAGTTCGGGCACAGGGGGGGTGCGGAAGTTGAGGTGCGGTCCAGCTGACGGGGGAGAGTGAGGGGCACCGGGAGGGGAGTGTGTGTGTGTGTGTCCCTGTGTGTCCTTTGGCCCGTCACTCCGCCTCAGGCCAATGAGAGGTGTGCGGGGGCGGGCCAAGGGACCAATGAGATTTCCCCTAGGGACACCGGACATCCAGGCAGGCATACAGTGCTTTCACTAATATAGTATAAGATAGCGCTGAGCTTTTAGGGTATTTTTAGTTAGTCACAATATTTAGTAAAAATAAGACAATTCAACTACTTCACAGTGGAAAGAAACCTACCACCAAACGGATTATTTCACTATTTACAGATTAAGGCGTTCTATAATCACATTAAACCACACACCCCACTGACAGAATTTGAGGATCTTTGCCTCGAGACAGAAGACCAAAAAAGCTTAACATCCCATCTAGACTTAGGGTTTGGCCCCCCCAAAGGCCTATTCCCACAACAAGCTAAAATTCATAGCACTATGGGAAGAGGATCTCAATGAAGAGCTTGACAGAGATGACTGCACTGATATATTCAACGCAGTAGTCAATAGCTCTATATGTATGTACTACTATCAAAGAGAATACCCACACAGTGATGTTAAAATGGGATTCTTCTCCCTTAGTGATATCAAAATTCTGCCCAGCCTGCTCCCCACTGTGCCCTAAGGACCGCGGAGTAAATGCTTGCTTTCTACACATGTGGTGGTTTTGCCCTAAAGTGACTGACCTGTGGAAAAGGTCAGGGTTTGGGAGCAACACATTTTCTCAACTGAGATCCTAAAGGACCAATGGGCGTTTATCTTGAATAGACCCCTTCGAAAGCTAACTCGAACTGAGTACAACCTGCTTACACATATTAAGGCTGCGGCCCAGGTGTTCACTGCTGCACGTGCACCTGGCGGCACATACACCGGTGAAAGCTGCAGTCTGTGGTTGAGCTGCAGGAGATCGCTCTGGAGGGTTGCGTGGCCATGACGTCACGTCATAGAAAGCTGTACCTTGTGTGCGGCGCACACGCCATCGCACATGCAGCCGTGGCCACTGGGGACCTAGCCTAACACAGCCACTAGATGCGAGATGGGCGCACTTTGGAAGCCAGGGAGGCTGAGATCCATATCAAATATCAAACACAGGATATGGTTTATTTGCCAGATAGAAACAAGGACAAGCTCTCTTGATGTATGTCTAAAATTCAAGAAGGTTTGGCAACCCTGGCTCATCCATGCAGAGGGCCCCTCTCTGAAGCTAAACTTAAACACAATCCTCCTTTGAACTACCTGCCGAGACTGTCTTCTGGCGTTGTACCCAAAGAAGTGAGGCCTCTTAAACAATGTTAAAAAACACCATGTAATCTTGCTGTAAACGCCTGTAACCACGATGTAATGATGTCCAGTCACCTGTCACCCCCCCCTCCTTATTTCATTTTGAAAAGCGCCAATAAAAATTAAGTTGAAATAAATATATATATATATATATATATATATATATACATATAAAATCAAAAACTAATAGACAATACCCTTCTGTGGCTAACAAAATGCCTTTCTTCCGGCAGTGTTACAATGGATAAAGCAAGAGAGGTTTTTACTTAAAAACAGTGCATCCTGGAAAGTATCAGTGATTGAAGCCTATCCCTCCCCCTGTGCAGTATGCGATTTATGACTTAAGGTGTTAAATGGTCCCTGAATGTTAGTGATGTAAGAGTGTGTGTGTGTGTATGTATGTAAATATACATTTATAAAGAGCCCACAGTATATACAGTGTGTGTGGAGTGGGAGTGTATACCAATGGTGTGGGTATATATAAATAAATATATATAAATATATATTTAAATATCACTCAGTTCAACATTGCACAACAGGTTAAACTTAACAGATGTACCTTTCCCAGGCCCGTCTATCCTTTTCCTGGGCTCCAGCTTTTATGGACTGGGGGGACAACTGATATCAATTCATAGTAGTAGACATACATACAAGGCCACTCACCTACTGGGCATGCAATTTTGGGCATTGGGCATTTTCTTTTCTCTGTGGTGGGTGGACATAGGGACATGCCTCCCAGCGGTGTCTGCAGCATTTTCCGACTCCTCTCTTCCCAGCCTTTCTTTTTTCCACACTGCTTCGGTGTCCTGGAGCATGGGCTCCAAGCTCCCCACTCGCTCATTTCACATTGTGCTGACAAAAAAGTAGTTTGAGGTCAGTTTTTAACTCCAATGTTCAACTCCAACTTTGCTACATGGCTCCAGTGGACAATAGCAGCTTCAACCAGTGAGGCTATTTAAATCATGGGCTGACTGCATCTGTACATTGACATCCTCTATATTTAGAGAGATCAGATGAGCCTTTAAACCTCATAAAATAAAATGAAGGTGAGCACTGGCTGGAGCTGACCTTTAACTTATCCGGTGCTGGAGAGAAATGCAATACATGGGAACCTGTAATCTTGATAATTTTCCTCTTGGTCTATAATACCTAGTCATATTCAACCCATTCTGTCAAAGAACCATGCAGTTTGATGGCAGAAAAGGACCACGTGTCAGTGTACCCATTTCCCTAATTTGCTATAAAACCTCATTTAACCCGTTTTTTAAAATTGTTTTAATTGCTTTATTGTATGAGCTTTGAATGCCTCTGCAATAAGGCCATTCTATGGTTCCATAACCCTTTCAGCGAAGGAGGACTTCCTCCATACTTCCTCAGAGTCTTACGCCCTCCAGCTTCAATGCATAATCTCTCACTGTAATATACAATTCGCCATGAAAACTGCTTCTGTCCTGCACCTTAATGCTACCTGTGATGTATCTGCGGGATTGTTCATATGCTCCTACGCTCCTCCAGAGAACACAAGCAGAGCTCTTCATACATTTTATGATGCAAACCATGAATTAATCATTTGAGTGGCTCTTGTTTGCACCGCCTCTAGCTTATATCAGGTTAGGGATTGGCGATACAAGTAAATGGTGATGTAGGTAGCACGGATGCTTTGGTTAGATAAGACTCACCAGTGCTGCATTCCATAGTGCCGTTGACTGCAGTAAAGCCCTCTGGGCACGTTAAATAACAGCTTCCTTTGTGTAAGTAGAAACCTTCGTTACACTTTGTGCAAAAATTTCTGCTGAAGCAGGTCTCACAGTTATTATTTTTGCATTCTGGGAAAAAGACAAAAATATATATTTATAAGTAAAATAGATTACAGCCTTGTAATGGAGCGAGTTCTTCATAGATTTAGTTCATATAGGTATGTGGAGAATAGCAAGGCCTTTAAGGATCGTATACAAGCTACGTTGATTCCAGTGCTGCTCCATTATGGCAGAGGGGCCAGCAATACATTGTGTAGCAGAAAGGTTAAAAGCCACCTGCATAAGAATCTAGTCCTCTCAAGCATCTATACAGCTATTAAAACTAAGTACCGCTTAATAAACACTACAATATATCTGTAAATAAAGAGACCTAGGTGATTTTGAAAGCTGAGATGCCTCTCTAATATCATATTTTTGGTCCAAATATTTTAACGGCTGTGATTTTTCAGAAGAAAGGGATCGTTTTTTCATAGAAGTTGTATATGAGTTCTCAAGACCTCAGGGCCGACTTGTCACAGTGAGACGTCAAAAACCTAGAGAAAAACTAAATAGAAACATGGAATTGATGGAAGGCACAGGGACCATCCCACCCACATAGTCTGCCCAGCTTTCCTACTCCATAAATCCCTACACACTATTTGATCTCTGGTGCATTTTCTCCTAGCTCACTGTTCCTGCCCCACACATACTTCAAATGTATGAAGGCAATTTTGGAGCAAAATTATGGCATTTTCACCCTGTACCTATGTATCAAAGCATTTTTCTCCAATCTTGTCTGCCCCAGCTTGCACCTTGGGGAGTGGCAGCAGGAGGAGTTGGAGAGGAGCTATATGGTGCACAGATTATAATGAGATGTTTCACATTTTGTCTCTGCCCCATTGTGCACCTGGCTGAGTGTCAGTAGCAGGAGTTGGGGAGGAGTTACATGGTGCACAGATTATAATGAGATGTATCACATTCTGAGTTACTGGCACAGCTTGCACTTTGGAGAGAGTCAGTAGGAGGGGTTGGGGAGGAGTTACATGGTGCACAGATTATAATGAGATGTATCACATTCTGCGGCTGCCCCAGTTTGCACTTGGGGAGCGTTAGTAAGAGGAGTTGGGGAGAGTTACATGGAGCACAGATTATAATGAGATGTATCACATTCTGCGTCTCTGTCCCAGTTTGCACCTTGGGTAGTGTCAGTAGGAGGGGTTGGGGAGGAGTTACATAGTGCACAGATTATAATGAGGTGTTTCAAATTCTGTGGGGACTGTGGGCCATATGCATAAATGGAAAAATAACTGCACCATGTACCAAAATGCAATTAACTTCAATTGGATTTTTTTCTTCGCTACATACAGTGCATGGTTTTTTTTTGCCCAGAATTGCTCCAGTTTGGCCTTGATATTTAGACCCACCATAAGTCTTTTCGCACCATGCTTTTTGCCTTTTACTTTCCCCAAAAAAATCCTCCACTTCCGAAGTGGTGTATGTCAAACATATGCCGCAGCTCTGCTCCAAAATACAGAGCCGTGCGTCAAAACACACTTTTCTCTACGTTGATACTTAGACCACATTGTCTGTATACCCCTCCACTACCTCTGTGGGGAGGCTTTACCATGCATCTACAGTACTATTTCATTACAGAAGTTAGGCATTTACTCAATATTTCTGCATGGTGTGATATGAACACAGACGGCCTTTATAAAAGGTGCTAGAAATGAGGTTATGAAAATACAGTGGTTCTCAGAGAGATTTTTGTGATCATGAATTCGCATAAAAAAAACAATGTCTAGGAAGAACTTTTATGTCGATCCAATAAAAAAGGTATCACAGTCTAACTACCCCTGCAGAATAACAGTAATGTTCCAGTGCAGCTTTTATAACGCTGGTATTACATAGGCATACTCACTCATGCAGTTGTTGATATCCTGATAGCGAACACCAAAGTAGCCTGCAGGACAGGACTGCAAGCAGACCCCGGTCTGTCGAATATCATTTCTTTCCAGAAGGATGAAAAGCTTCGGCGAGCACTTGATGCACCCGTTAAACTCAGAACACGTGTCGCATCCTTTGGCGCAGACTAGGCTCACGTCTGTACTTTCTAGACACACAGATCAAGAGCAATTCAGGATTCACAAATAAATATATATATATATATATATACTGTATATTCTTTTTTTTTTAGTATAAGAGAGATAAATTATCCGTGAAAAACTGGGCAGAGGCTGGAATGGGTGATAATAATAAAAGTTTATTTGTTTTATAAATCGCTGACAATGAACGCAGAGCAATACATACTGTAAGGCCTTATGCTATATAGTCTGAAGTGGCCATTCGGGCCGTTTTCGGATGAAAATCTCCATTGCAGTCAATAACGATTTTCGGCCCAAAACGACCCGAACAGGAGCATCGGACCATATAGAATTAACACCATATCATTTTTTCATGCACAACAAGTCGCTACCCCAAAGAGCTTACAATTTTATGTTGGGAGACAGAGTGACTTGCACAAGGTCAAAAGGAAAGAGTTGGCACTGGGATTCAAACTGGGTTTTGCTGCAAAGGTTGTGTTCTTAACACTAAATTACCTCTTCAGCCTGCAAGTTCCCAGTGGTAGGGATTGCACTCTTTCTATCAAGTGCTCTTATGTTTGATACACTATTCTTTTGTAACTCCCTATATCATGACTGTTCTGTCACCTTCATTTTTCACTTCTTAGGTTTAATATGTAGTTGCCACATTCTTGATTGCAACTTTGCACCTTGTCTAGCATGTGAGTTGCTGAAGAGGTTTTCACTGCATTTTAAACAACCTGTAGAGTGCAAACTATTAGATTTAACAGCGACCCTTTAGGAATTTAATCTGGCATTGAAGTTTGTTGGATATCTACTTTTTGCTTTCGTTCATTATTGGCTGGGATTTTTCTGTACTGTATATAGGATATTTACACTGTTTACTGAAAGTGTGTGTGTGTATGTATATATATATATATATATATATATATATATATATATATATATATATATATGTAGAGGTATAAGTACCGTGTTAGCCGAGCTTCAATAATCAAAAAATAAATAGATGATACCGTTCTGTGGCTAACGAAATGCTTTTATTTGTGCGAGCTTTTGACACCTCTAGACATAAAATACATCCACACCGGGGGAAGGAACAGCACAGATAACATTCCAAGAGACACTGTTGTTAAGTATACCTTTTGCTTCATTCATTCATTCTAACATCGCCGGAAGAAGAGATCAGTGTATCTCGAAAGCTCGCACAAATAAAAGCATTTCGTTAGCCACAGAACGGTATCATCTATTTATTTTATTTTTTTATTTTATATATATATATATATATTATATATATATATATATACATACATACATTGCACATTGATACCCTGACAACCAAGACCTATGCCAAACTAGGGTAACTTTACAGGAACAAATCCTCCCTAAGTCTCCTGGTCAAAAAGCGTATCGCACAGCAGATGCTAATGTTAATTATTGACTATGGAGACATAGTATATGGTATGGCACCTCAAACCCACCTTAGCAAACTTGACACCCTCTGCAATTCAATTTGTCGTTTTTTTCTCCAATGCAACTACAACACACATCACTGCGAAATGCTCAAAGAACTAGATTGGTCATCACTAGAGTCTAGGCGCAAAGTTCACTTTTCCTGTCTTGCCTTTAAATTCTTTATGGGCAAGCTACCCAGCTACCTGAACAAGCTCTTCACCTCTACCACATGCAGCACCTATCACCTGAGATCTGACTCCAAAAGACTGTTCATGGTCCCAAGGCTCAACAAAGTATCCGGACGTTCCTCCTTCTCTTACCGTGCACCCCAAAACTGGAACAACCTACCAGAGACTCTCACATCCCCCACCAGTTTAAGTTCTTTCAAATCTAAGGCTGTCTCACATTTTAATCTGGTCTGTAACTGTTACATACGCCCAAAACATATATTTTCTTTAACTGTGCATGCAATGTCTTGTATATAATGTATACCCTGTTCATTTATGTAACTGTATTTGTAACCATGTATTATTTGTCTTAACTCTGTGCCCAGGACATACTTGAAAACGAGAGGTAACTCTCAATGTATTACTTCCTGGTAAAATATTTTATAAATACATACATACATACATACATACATACATACATACATACGTACATACATACATACATACATACATACATACGCACACACATTTCCTTTTTTCATCTTTTCGCGCTTTCTGCTGTTTTTTTTCTCTCCAAGTGTCCTCACTTCAAATTTAGCTTTAAATAATGAAGCATTTTACTAATTATTAATCAAATCAATTGTACAGTTGGTTATAAAATAAAGATAAAGGAATAAAAAAAATGAGTCTTTAATAGTAGTAGAAATTGGAGTACAGTTTGAAAAATGTCGGTTCCTAATAGGAAATATGAGTTGTATCATCCTTCTGCGTTGTTTATCAACCTTTTAAGAACTGTTAAACCTTTTAAGGCCCAGATCCAGAAGCTCTGTTAAGCTAATTAACGTGGCGTTAACCAAACTTAACTTGCCGTTAATACTAGCAGTGTATCATCAAAAGACAGCAATATAATGTTGAACCATGTTTTGTCCCATAAAGAGCAGAGAGTTTACTGTAACGGGTGTTAGTGATGAGGACATGCAAATGCTATGTAAGTGCCATGCAAATGCCATGTAAATGCTATGCAAATTACATGCTATCCTTACATCGTATATATCCATAAAAGTCCGTTAAGGGTAATAATGCAGGGACTTAACATTACGTTATTTAAGTTATACCAAAACATTTGCAGTGTCTGTATGGGTGTAACCCCGCAGTGAAATATAATTCAAATAATATAGCATTATTTTTCCCGACCATGCTGTATTTCCTTCTTCTCTCGACTTCAGGAAAAGCCATATTTTGGGGTACGGAGGATAGGTTTAACACCAAGACTGGCATAACGTCATGTTACCGGAAGATACCGCAATGTTAGGCTACAATAACGTGACAGATGTTGTTTTTGCATATAATTAGTGTTGAGGATACCATGGTAACTTAAGGAACATAACGTCTGTTCCTGGTTTCGGTAACTTCACGTAACAGGGCTTGGTGAATCTAGCCCTAAGAATGTAGAATGTATTGTAACTCTGAGCCTCTTAACAATTTATTGTGACTTGATAGAACCCAGTGGCGGATTTAACATTTTGCCGTCTCGGCCGCCTCCTCCTGCAGCGCCACCCTCCTGCTGTGACAACGCGTTTTCATGACAACGCATCGATATGTGACGTCACGTTGTCACGGCAACGTGTCGCCATGTGATGTTGCAGTGTCATTTGATGCCGCGATGCTACAGAAGGAGGAGGGCGGGACGAAGGAGAAGGTAAGAGACCTTTACAGAGGCCCCATGCTCTCCCCGGCAATCTGTGGGGAAAGAGAGCGGGGCCTATGTTTATGGGGGAAAGAAAAGAAGAAAAAGACAGAACATTTGCCGCCCCCAAATTTTGCCACCCTAGGCCTGGGCGTAATGGGAAATCCACTATTGATGATGCTTCCAGCCCTGGTATCTTATGTAGGGAAAGATAAATCTTTCAATAAGCTAACATCTTTCTATACTATACTGTATATAATGTATAGCAGTGGTGCGCAAACTGGGGGGCGCGATTATCTGCAGGGGGCGCGAGGTTTACAAAGGCCACGCACTATTCCCGAAGGCACTTAAATTACGTGCCGTGGAAGCGGCGAAGGCCTCTGTAAACTTCACTTACCTTGGTTCAGGCGGCTTCTGGGGGCATGGGTACGCGGCGTCAAATGACGCCGCGGGGTCATGTGACGTCGCGTTGTTATGGCAATGTGACATTATGACGCCCAGAACGCCGGAACCAAGGAGGGGGGGGGGGGCTCAGAGAGGGGGACAGGAGGCAGGGGGGACCAGGAGAAAAAGATTGTGCTCCCCTGATGTATAGTATCACAAGTACAACGATTAATAACTAATCTTAGGGATTCACTGGGCACAAGTTGAAAAACCACTTCCTCATCGCAATTACTAGTAACAGTGATTGCTACACACATCGAGTGCAATTTTCCCTTGAAAAAAAGACAAATAAAAGAAACTTGCACTAAGCTGATAAAAAAAATAAAGAAGCTTCACGGCCTTAATCCTTATGGTTTTGGCAAGGAGTTTTGTGACCACAATACACTGGATTCTAGCCAGAAACTATAACGGAGACTTCGCAAGTCCAATCCTGGAATGTTAAATGGGCTTTTCTAATGATTAATATAATCCATACTGTGTTACAGATAAAAAGCTTCCACTTGAAGTGCAGAAAACAAGTTTGCAGCTGTGTGGGGCATACAGAGATTGTTAACCCCTTGAGCGTTCATGTGCGTTCCCGCTTAGCCACTCCACTAAATATGTTTTTCTTTTACACACTCCAGCTAATTAACTTTTTTTCTTCCTGGATGCACATTTATTTTTAAAATCCTACAGCAGTGGAGCACATTGTAATGGAGCAATTTCCTGTGCTGTTTGCTGTGCAAATGTCTAGTATCCTTATTGGTCCAGGAGTTGGTTCGTGAACCCCTGGGGATTTGTGAGGTGTCTCGAAAAATGATGTCATGGTGTATCCCAGGCGGTATAGGGGTTTCCTGAACCTGTGGAGGGACTACGGACATAGTAAGGTCACAAACTGCTCCTCAGTGTGTGTGGTACAGTTGTCAATTACTGTGGGAGCTTCCAAAGACACGCCCCATAGTGTCCCCTGGATGTGACTGCGCTCCTGATCCTTCGTTTCTGCAATCACGCCCCATGGTGCCTTGCATCAGACACTGCAAGGCATTGTGGGGTGTGACTTTGGAAGCTCCCGCAGTCATTTACTGCTGTACCACCCATGCTGCCTGCACACACTGAGGTGCAGTTTGGGGCCTTATTAAGCGTGTGTTCCCCCACAAGCTAAGGACAGTAGTACACTATACTGCCTGGGATCGGGCACATGGTTTTCTGAGCAATATTTTGGTGAGTAGGCAGAAAGATTCATTAATTCATTAACAAAATTTGTTTAGCAGGTGGTTCATAATTTTACAATGTTAAAAAGGTTGGGAGCCACTGGTTTATGAATCTCACCAGTCTCTTCTCTGTGTGTACAGTAAGAGCTGAAGTCTACTGTATTGTAAAGCAGCAATTCTGCCTGGGAAACCTTTTTTGTTTTTTTTATTGTACCTGAACCGAGGACTTTCCTTGGTTCAAGAGATATTTGTAGTATTTATGTGCTAGCGTTGACACAACCCCCTCCCCCCCCCCCCCCTACAAACATAGAGGCGGATTAGAAACGTGGCTTCCAGGGTCACCAATAGAAAGCCGGGATGTCATCTCCTGATGACGGAGGAGCTTTTCTATAGCGCATACTGTATCTCCAATTTGCCCGGTGTACCCCTGGTCCATCTCTGGCTTGCCTCTTCAGAACCAGGGGGTCCTAGATCTTGTGGACCAGCGATGAGCATAGTGAAGATTTAAAAAAAAAAATTCGATTGGATTGCTCTTTTATAAAAGAGTGGCTTTCCCAGCTGCTTTGCCTCATGATATGCAAAGTACTGTAAATGACAAAGGTTTGTGGGATGGGCTCTTGAAAAATCCCATTAAAAACAATAAGGATTGAATTTAGTGGAATATCTTAATTATTATTGAAGTTGCCATCTCTATCGGTCACTCTTCCTGACTCCCTCTCTTTCTTTGTCACTCTGGGCCTTATTCAGAGAACATTCATAAAAAAAATCGCCAGGGATTTTAAAATGAATGTTTTTTGGGCGTTGCTATCACGGTATTCAGAAAAGCTCGAATACCTGTGATAGCAGAATGCCCAAACCTGGCGAGTTGCTGCCAGCGAGAGCCTCGAGCCTCTGAAAAGGCCTAAACCGGCGATTCATTTCTGCTGCAGAGAGAGCTGCTCTGAGAGAGCCGCCTCTCCCAGCGGAAATGTCGCCCGAAATTTATTAATTTAAATATCAATTTCTTTAATAGTGTAGAGGTGCAGGGGGTCTCCGGAGCTGAACCACGTTGGTTTTATGTCCGGGGACCCCCTGCTTCCCGAGATACAGGCCCCTTTATGGGGTGCCGGTATCTCCTATGCAAGGAAATGTCCCGGTCACGTGACGCGGGTGGGTAGCGGTTGGGTTAACCCCTTTATTACCTTAGCGGTATTAACCGCTAAGGTAATGAATGGGTTAACTCCCCCCGCAACCCCCCCGCAACCCCCCCGCAATGCCTAAACAGCCACTTCACCCACCCCCGATAGCCACTGTATTGTATTGTACTGTATGTTTATTACAGTAAGCCTGGCACGGGTGTTTAACCCCTTCATTGCCTTAGCGGTTAGCCGCTAAGGTAATGAAGTTGCTGTACATTCATGTTTCCTGCCTCGGATGCATGCTGGGGGGGTCCGGAGCTGCTATTAATGGCTATCAGCTCCGGAGACCCCCGGCATCAATCCGAGGCAGGAAAGGGGCCTGATTTCTTCTAAGTCCCGACCCATCGCAGCTCATCGAGGCATTTCCCCACCAATTGTCCAACAATTTTGTGGGGAAGTGGATTTGGGGAGAAAATCGTTTTTTAAGGATGGGCTGCGACACCCGAATCGTGGGTCTCTGAATAGCGGGAGTTTATCAACCCTCCGAAAATGGTCGATAAGGGCCTGATCGCTGCTCAGTCAGCGAATTTCGGACGGAGATAAAATTTTGCGTCGATACAGGCCGTTATCGAGCACTTATCGAGGCTATCTGAATACGAGTAGCCATTTTGGTCGATAAGTGCTCGATAAGGGCCTTATCGAGGCTTTCTGAATAAGGCCCTCTGTATCAGTGGTGGCCAACTCCAGTCCTGAAAAGCCACCTTCAGGTCAAGTTTCCAGGACACTCCTACTTCAGCACAGTGGCTCAGTCATTATGACTGCACCGCCTGTGCTGAAGCAGGGCTATCCTGAAAACCTGACCTATTGCTCACCCTTCAGAACTGGAGTTGACCACCCCTGCTCTACATCCGAATTTGTCTTTGCCAAATTCTGTCATTCCTAGTGTGGATGTCCCTCCCGTCACTCTGAGCTCCCTTGTACGTATTCTGGGCCCCCCAGGTGAGGAAATCCTTCCCTAACAGGCAAGATGTTTAACAAGACGTGCCGGGCGAATTCAGACTCTGAAAAACACGGGGAGCGCGATCATAAAATACAAAATACGGCTAGGAATCATATTTAGCGGAGGTAGGATCAGTTCCTATAAATCAGGGGTCTATAACTCCGTCTTCAAGGGCTACAAGCAGGCCAGCTTTTATGGATATCCCTGCTTCAGCACAGGTGACTCAATCAGTGGCTCAGTCGAAGACTATTTTGCAATGCTGGTGGCACTTACAGTAGCAATGTAGGGAGTAAAAGTGTAAAGATGCTAGGCATGTATGCACAGCGATCCTTGCACTATCCCTAGAACGTCCCTAGGATTCCAATCTCTCTGGCTAACAGATCAGCCTCAAATGGAAGAATATTGTTTGTTAGTTGTGGTCTCAGTTTAATTTAGTCAGGTATTAGAACAGGGGTGGGCAACTCCAGCCCTCAAGGGGCACCGACAGGTCAGGGTTTCAGGAGAGCCCTGCTTCAGCTCAGGTGGTGCAGTCTTCGACTGATCCACAGATTGAGCTATCTGTGCTGAAGCAGGGACATTCGGAAAACCTGACCTTTTGGTGGCCCTTGAAGATCGGAGTTGCCCACCCCTGGATGAGAAGGGGGTGTTTTCACCATGTGTTCAGCAATTCCATACTGAGAGAAATCAACTCCCAAATGTTTCTATTTGTGCTGAAGCAGGGATATCCATAAAAGCTGGCATGTTGGTGGCTCTTTAGGACTGAGTTTGAGACCCCTGCTATAAAATAGATATGTGTTAGTTAAAAAAATTATATAGCCCTTTCAGCTCTGAGCGTGTTTACAACCTCCAAATACGAAAGGAATTTAGAAGTATTTATATTCTCAAACCGCTTGTTTTCCTGTAAACAACCGAGGCAAATGATATACGTCTGTATTCCTGTAGATTATAATTGTACCTGTGGTTTGTGGTTATCTTGACAAAGTTATTTAAAATAGTTTTCTTTATAAAAATAAATAAATGTAATGGTCACAAGAAGTATGAGCGTTTAAATCCTCACGTGTGATGAAAGTTCCGCGTTTGCTTTTAAAACGGTTGAAAAGCATTTTCAGGCGCTGAGAATGGCAGTGGGTGACAGTGTAAGTAGGGGAAGCAATTTGGTATGAGATGTAGACTTCTGTTTTGTGAGCAGATCAAGTTGTGGAAATAGAAACATTTGGGAGTTGATTTCTCTCAGAATGGAATTGCTGAACACATGGTGAAAACACCCCCTCCTCATCCAGGGGTGGGCAACTGCGATCCTCAAGGGCCACCAAAAGGTCAGGTTTTCCGAATGTCCCTGCTTCAGCACAGATAGCTCAATCAGTGGATCAGTCAAAGACTCTGCTAAAGAAGGGATCTCCTGAAAACCTGACCTGTTGGTGGCCCGTGAGGACTGGAGTTGCCCACCCCTATTCTTACACCTGACTAACTGAGACCACAGCAAACAAACAATATTCTTCCATTTGAAGCTGATCTGTTAGCCAGAGAGATTGGAATCCTAGGGGCGTTCTAGGGATAGTGGAAGGATCGCTGTGCATACATGCCTAGCATCTTTATACTTTTACTCCCTACATTGCTACTGTAAGTGCCACCAGCATTGCAAAATAGAGCCTAAATTCATGAATGCTAAAATATGCTTCTTCAAGATTCCTCTACTAACCTCTTTAGTGTCAAAGGAATGACCTCTTCTTACGCTGAATACGCTACTGTTAATTTGACAGCCAGATCGAGTGCAAGCTCCTGTTGAATATTGCGGGTTAACCAGAAGTTGAACATGATTTAAAGGGGCAGTACTGTCTAAGATGACGGTGAACTAAGAACAGTGACATATTGAAAAGTTTAAATCATTGGTGGGCAACATCCCATGTTAATTCCTCCCCCCATCTCTGTCACTCTCCCTGCCCCAACGTAATTCTCCCTCCTCTATGTCACCCTGCCCCACCCATGTTATCCACTCATGGTCCACCATATCAGTCTCTCCCCACTCACATCTCCCCTCTCTCCCTTACGTTATACTGCCCCATCGGATGTTAACCCGTTGCTGTGCAATCCATTGCTGCCACCCATGGTAGTGAATGGGTTAAGGGTAATGGGTCACCCTTTTAAGCATATAATCTTGCAGAGTACTGGGTTAAATGGAGCTGACACCTTTAAAAAAAAAAAAAGAAAAAAAGACAAGTGCTGTATAATTATATTTTCTATAAGTTTAAAAAAAAACCTTTTCCCATGCTAAACAAATGTTGCAGATGGTTTTTTAATATATTTACCTGATGTCTGCGGTTTTATTAGGCGTCTGTCGCAATTTCTGGTTGCTCGGGTGGGAGTTTTCAAACTGAAAAATCCACCGGCGGCAAATTACAGCGTTGACGGTGCTACCTTTTTGCCGCTACAACCCAAAATGATGTTTGGGGCAGCAGTCGCGTTACTTGAGCTGGAATAAGTCATAGAAAATTCATCTGCCATGTGATTGCCTGCAGAGCAGTGCATTTCTGGCACCTTATTAAGGGGTTAATAGTACCCGCTGAGGTAGAGGAAACAAGACGCACTACCGTCCCCTTTAGATTTCCCACTGTAAATGAAAAGTTTCATCTTTTTTTAACTACATTTCCCATTTATATCTTTGTGATAGACATCAGTCACTAATTAATTTTGGTCACCAATTAATTAAGGGATGCACCTTGGATAAACTATTTTTTTTAAATGTGACACAGACTTTAATACTTAGCCTCATTCTGCAAGCAACAGTTTGTTGGCAGATATACTAAGGGTTCTCAAGTAATTTGTGAGGTGGTAGCGTTGTTTTAAAATTCACGCAACCAAAGTTAATGCTTTCAGTCTCCAGACATGCAGATACAGTATGTCTAGGCTGAATCACATTTCTCCTAATGGATCACATTTGGGAATGTACCTATCGCTAAATTGCTTTCAAGCCCTTACACTTTAGTAACAATGAAACCCTTTTGTAACCAATCAGCCGTGTCACACAAACAAATGCCTCCTTATACACATCTGTTAATATTTGATGCAAAGGATGAGCTCATGTCCTTGCGGAGAAAGCATCTAAGTGACATACGATCAGCAGAGATAAATAATTCATATGTGTTGTACCTACTGCAAAAACATCATGCCCTCGCTGATTCTACACTTACACATGATGCTCAGCTATGCATTTGATTTTGTAAAACAGACAGAGGGTGCCCTTCCCTCTGGTAAACCTGCGATGATGCTCTAATCCAGGGGTGCGCAAACTTATTGCCTTGCGCCCCCTGCCTGGTCTTATTGCTTGCGCCCCCCATACCAAGTCTGAAGCGTCAAATCATGCCGCGTTACCATGGTGTCCGTTACCATGGCGGTGCATTGCCATGGTGACGCATCACCCAAACTGACTGAGTCATGGTAAGTGAAATTGCAGAGGCCTCGTGCGATCCCCCGGCATTTAATTTAAATGCCTTTGGGAAGAGAGCGGGGCCTCTGCAACCGCCGCACTCCCCAGTTTGCGCACCCCTGCTCTAAATCAGTGTTTTTTCATTTTATTTGGTTAAAGAACCCTATAATTATATTGTGCAGTTCTGCGGAACCCCGACCCTCTCTAATAGTGCATCTGATAACAGCTATATTGTTAGGAACCCCAATTCTCTGTAATAGCGCTTCTGAGAGCGGAAGCATTGTAAGGAACCCCAACCCTCTCTAATAGCGAGTCTGAGATCGGAAGCATTGTAAGGAACCCCAACCCTCCGTAATAGCGCGTCTGAGAGCGGAAGCATTGTAAGGAACCCCAACCCTCCGTAATAGCGCGTCTGAGAGCGGAAGCATTGTAAGGAACCCCAACCCTCTGTAATAGCGCGTCTGAGAGCGGAAGCATTGTAAGGAACCCCAACCCTCTGTAATAGCGCGTCTGAGATTGGAAGCATTGTAAGGAACCCCAACCCTCTGTAATAGCGCGTCTGAGATCGGAAGCATTGCTTCGGAGGCCAAACTGCTTCTATTGCGGCCGCCCAACCTCTGGCCGCCCCAGCAATCCACTCTCCCTATCTCCCCAGTACAGAGGGAGCAGAGATATTGCTGGTATGGACGGTAGCTTCTCCCCACTCCCCCAGCTGCTTTATGACAGTGAGCTGATAAATACTGTACTGCCTGCTCCTTTCCTGTGCTAATCACTAGTTCCCTGTGTAAGGAGAGGGGTATTCACTGCACACCATTTATATATGTGAGTAATGTGCAGCCATTTTGAGGGCCTAAGGGCCACACGTGAAGCCCTCGAAGTACACCATGTTGCTTAACTCTGCCCTAAGGGGTCAATTTGCAAAAGGGGCCAAACCAGTGCAAAAAACATACTTCTCAAAGAACCGAAATCCAATTGAAAGTAATTGGGCTTTTTCCTTTGATAAATGTGGTGCAAATATGTAGCACTCTGTTTTGCAGCCAGGAATCTTAGTAAGTTGATCTAAAATTGTAATATGTGTTACAAAAGACTTTCAAAAATGAAATAAATATATTATATATTAAAGTGGTGTTACTACCAATGATATAAAAGATGTGACAGTGCGGCGTTATTTCACTCTATTACAATTCTAACATATATTTCCACAATTGACAGGGGCTTTAAAACAGGCATAACAGTAACCAGTCACCTGGACCAGGAGCTGTCTGCTGCTAAATATCAACTTTCCAGACCTCGTATACCTATCCCCTTTGCTGCAATCCCCTCTAGCAGGGAAGGTGTTAAATCGGGGTATGACATCACCTAACTAAATATCAGAGAAAAAGGCACAGGAGATTATCCATTAAACATTAGGAAACGGTGTATGCCAAGATTAACTCCTTCACTGCCAGAGATCCTCTGGTTCCTATTATGGGGACGGACGGAGATTTTGGATGGGGTTTTTGCTCTGTAATATCAGTGTTCCCAGCTTTTTGCAGTTCTTTAAGCAAAACTGACCATTCTGCTTTCGTTTATTATCAGAATGGAATAATTAGAGGGGTAAAAAAAGAAACACAGGTAGTGAAAAAAGGGCATAAAAACAAAGGCCCATATACGCAGAAGTCTTAACTCAATGCTAATAACCTACTGTTATCAAAATCATTAACAGATGTTATGGTTCCCAAGGTTAATACATATCCTCAAAGCTAATTATACTGTACGCAAGAACAGTTCTATATCTAGCATAGGCTTCATAGCGCGTTCAGTCAGCACTGACTGCATGGACTTGAAATAATATGAATTGCGTTAAGCATGTCTTAAGTAAAGGTGGCATTACTCCCATCCAGACCCTGACATTTGGGTTTTACGGAAGTTGGTGAGGGGGAGTCCCAAGTGCTATATATACACACCACCCCTAAACACACCATTATACAGCATGTGGAGAGACACCTGTGCAAAAAGAAAAATAGCATACCTGGGATATCTGCTAAATTAAGTGAAACATACTTTGCATATCCAAATTAGCATATTTCCCAGGTATCTCTGGTGTGGTCTTGCTCTCTCTTCTCCTGCAAAACACATATTTTTGTGTCTGGATAGGAGTAACGCCACCTTTAACTCGGACCTAACTAATGTCTTGTTCATGCGTTAACTATAACGGAGCTCTGCGGTTATGCGTTGATAGAGGGAACAAACTTTTACATAACAATAGCACTAACGTCCCTTATACTTTACACAATGCCCTTTCTGGGCTGCAAACAGTGCTTAACGTGGCGTTAACAGTGCTCGGTGGGTGTAGGCCAATGTGTGTAGAAGTGCTGTGCAATATGAGATGGCACTCAGAGGGGTCTGTGTACTAAGGTTGTTTTGGGACTGAAATTGAATGCCATTTACATTTTGTGTATCAAGGTCTGTGCTCAAGATTTTCTTTATGTACATCATGTTGCGATTTGGGGAGGGTCAAAAGAACGAGTTACCCCCTATTATTCATACCCCCAAATTTTAACAGGACCAGCTGTGCGGCTGGACCAAACTCCATCTTAAGGCAAACAGGACCAGGGCCCTTATTACCTTTTGTATCTTCATGCGCTTGTTTGCCCTTATTTGGTATGCCATTCTGTTTATGTAATTTATATCACACTTACCCCCATTGTACCGCGCTGTGGAATATGTTGGCGCTTTATAAGTAAACAATAATAATAACAATCGGGAGATGTATTAAATTCAGCACATCAGTTTTTGTCCAATCTGCATCACAAAGTCTGCCAGGTTTAAGGTAATAATAGTTTGTTGCTTCTAACAATTTGCACCAGATGCAACAAACTGTTTATTACATTTGACACAACTGTGGCAAAAAACAAAGGCGCAGTAAAGTCACAATACAAATTTCCTGCCCAAATATAACCTTAGTTCATAGAGTTTACAGCGTTGTTTAACACTTCATGGCAGAGAGGCTGCAGTATGAACAATGGGGAGAGAATGTGTTAAGACAGCGAAATGTGCTAGTTAATGTGGAGCTGGAATTTTCTCTTGCATCTATTTATGCTGGTACAGTCTCATATTAATAAAAGCACTGCATTTTGCATATGCCGTGATATTGTGTAACATGCTCTTTCGTCAGACTTTCTGGCCTTAACTAAGCTAAGTAAACATGAAGCTTTAAAATAATAATAATTCAAAAAATAAATAAAACTGAAGACAAATATTAAATATTAAACAAGTGTTGCAAATGTTATAGAATGTATTACATGGCACAGTTCGATCACTGCTGCAATTGAAATATATGTTTCTAAGTTGGACAGGTGCTTTAAAGAGGCAATCCAAGCGGCACTTAAAAAATATATATATAATATATATATATATTTATTTTAATATATGCAGCGTTTGATTCCATTTATTGAAAACAAATGACCTAAGCTGACAATCTTTTCGTTCTCCCGTGATTGATCAGGAAAGATTCTGCTTCCCAGGGTTCACTAAATGGCTGCCTTCCAATTAATCCTTCAGTCAGTGTAGCTCAGCAGCTACAATGTATTCTTATATTACTAAGGTAACATTATCTATTGTTACAGTTTGCAGCTCCAACAGCTGGGAACATTGGCAGCAAATTATCATAAACAGGAGAGTGTTGCAAATATCTTGCACTGCTGGGGAGGTGGGCTAACACGTGCTATAGAAATCAAAAGTTGCTCAGTATATTAATACTCATTAAAATGGCATTGAGTTGAATTTAAAAAAATGCAGTAAGAGTTATCTAATACTACAGAACTGATTTTTTTTATTTTTTAAACCACGTAGAATATTGCATGGATTGCTCCTTTAAAGCAGCCCTACAAATTTTTGCCCATTCAGCCCCAGCACTAAATGGGTATATTTTTCTAAAAAAATTCTCTCCTTTGACTTAACTAAAAAACAAACCTGAAAACCAAAAAACACAAAATATTATGAGCCGGATTGGTCAGTGTGATTGCATTTCCCTTTTGTAACCTGTTGATTAGCAAGCTAAAAAGCCAGATAATTCCCGGGTAATACTCACTACACTGCATCCCTTAGGCAAGCACTTCCTGCAGATTACATAGTGACAGCTGTAGGCACATCCCAGCTTCTCTGCCAGCAGAACAAGAGCTTGCAACACATACACACACACGTGCCAATCTGGCTGCTTTCCCCGCAGCAATATTATCACAGGGCGATGAGCAGGGCAGCAGTTCAGGGTTGTTTTGCAGTATGTATTACAGAAGCCAATGTATATTTGACGGATGAGCTGTCTAGCGATAATTTCATTGCCCTTGTGGTGAACTCCCAGTGTCCGCTCCCACTGATCAAAATTAGATTGTAAGCTCTTTAGGCACTGACTCCCAAAGGCCGGCACAGAGTGCGATGCCCAGCATCGCGGGTTAGTGAATCCTGGCCATTGTGTATGCTGAATACTATGTCAGTTCTAAATAAGAACAATTATTAGTATCCTTATAATATGTGCATGTACAAAAAATAATATCCTAACAATAATATGTGTTTGTGTGTGTGTGTGTATGTCTAATGAATAATACTATTTACAGTAAAACTATGCACAGTGCTTCAAATGGAAATATTACGGTGTGCTCATTTGCATGTATTAGACAGGTCTGCTACCCTGCCTTTCACCCTTATCACCCAGCATACAGTGCTTCCACTGCAGCAAGGGATTCTGGGAAATAACAAGCAAATAAGCACGCAGTGCCACCTTTTGCTTCAAATCCATTTTGACATGGACCCCTGTAAACTTATGCTTGCTGCATTGCACAGCTTTTCAGCACAGCCTGGGTTAAGATGCATAGCCAGTAAACCTACCCACAGACAGCTGTTTCGGGGCGCCTTGGCTGGACACCGGTAAGGGTGCCACCATTTTAGAAGTGCCGCTCATGCTCAGTAACAGCTCGCGCATGCGCAGAGGGTATTCAGAGTAGCGGCGACCATCTTGCTACACCCGGCATATGCGCAGTGCAGTAAGGAGCAGCGGCCATTACACCCATAGCTCCGCAGGGCAACTACAACTCCAATGAGCCTCTGGGAGTAGGGACACGAGGCCCACAGTAGCCAATAGGGCTCCCGGAATTCCCCAGCAACAGACTGATACATTTGGCGTGCTCAGCGGACCACGCCAGTCGGAGCCAGAACAGAGAAGGGGATGGTAGGGTCTGAGTGTCAATGGCACTCAGACTAGGCCAGAGTACACCCGTAGGTCCCAGATAGGCCCCACTCATGTGTAGGTTGTGGCTGCTTCAGGGAAAGGCCCCCAGATAGGGACATTTCCCCAGAAGCCTGATAGTGATAGGCATCAGTGAAGAAGCCGCGCTGTGATTCGCAGCCTGTGGTCTGGGACCAGACCACCTACATACAGAGACTCTTAAAGCTGGGAGTCTCCTACCGGAGACCACCCAACTAGAGGCGGGCGCCTCGGCAGGTACCTCAACCAAGAGCACCTACAATTCACGGGATAGCGCTACTCCATACACTTTGGGTGGGCCTGACATTGGGAGAAGGAGATCTACGGGGTAATACTGTTTACATTGTTCCTGTGAGGGGCTTATCCTGCTAAGTTGGGATCCCTCTCTGATGGAGGCGCTGCACCAAAGCGAACACATTATCACGCCAGGCTCCCAGTGGCGGAGGCTCAGGCCTTCTGTGAGCCAACAAGGAATGGCAGTACCGGTAGCCCCTTTAGTCACGGGGAACAAGGGCTACACATGGCTAAAATGACAAGCAAAGAGCACACAGTAATATTTCCATTTGCTAGATGCTTTCCAAAGGAAGTTTTTTTGTAATTGTTTTACCCACCATAACTTAACTAATGTGCGGTGTGTGTGTGTGTGTGTGTGTGTGTGTGTGTGTGTGTGTGTGTGTGTGAGTGTGTGTGTGTATATATATATATATATATATATATATATATATATATATATATATACAGTGGTCGACAAATCACCAAAAAATCTACTTGCCAAACAAAAAAATCTACTCGCCACCTAGTACCACATGTGTGCTGCTTGGGCCAATAGGAGCTCGCCACGCTGTTAAATCCACTCGCCCGGGGCTTGTAAATGTATAGGTTTGTCGAACACTGTATATATATATATATATATATATATATATATATGTATATATATATATATGTATATATATATATATATGTATACACACTGTGTGTATGTGTGTATATATATATATATATATATATATATATATATATATATATATATATATCTTATACTATATTAGTGAAAGCACTGTATGTTTGCCTGCCTGCCTGCATGCATGCATGCCTGCCTGCTGGATGTCCGGTGTCCCTAGCGGCAATCTCATTGGTCCCTTGGCCCGCCCGCCCCCGCACACCTCTCATTGGCCTCACACACTCACACCACCCCCTTGGCCCGCCCCCCACACCTCTCATTGGCCTGAGGCGGAGTGACGGGCCAAAGGTCCAAAAAAATAAATAACACACACACACACACACACACACACACACACAGACACACACACACCTCTCTCCCCTCTCCAAATCACCTTTTCCCCCTCCCCAGCGGCATCACCTCTTCCCCCTCCCCAGCGGCATCACCTCTTCCCCCTCCCCAGCGGCATCACCTCTTCCCCCTCCCCAGCGGCATCACCTCTTCCCCCTCCCCAGCGGCATCACCTCTTCCCCCTCCCCAGCGGCATCACCTCTTCCCCCTCCCCAGCGGCATCACCTCTTCCCCCTCCCCAGCGGCATCACCTCTCCCCGCTCCAAATCACCTCTCCCCGCTCCAAATCACCTCTCCCCCCTCCCCGCTCCAAATCACCTCTCCCCCCTCCCCGCTCCAAATCACCTCGCTTCCCGCAGCTGCCACGCGGCGCGTAAGATGGCGGACCCCCTTCCTCCCTCGCGGCGCCGAGTCAGACGGTGGCGGCGCCCGGAAGTACAGGTAGGTGTCGCTCCCCACCTCCGGCGCCAAACGGAACTGAGAAAGGGCGCATCAACTGAGGTGTGTGTGTGTGTGTGTGTGTGTGTGTGTGTGTGTGTGTGTGTGTGTGTGTGTGTGTGTGTGTGTGTCACTGTCCACTGCCCCCCCCTCCTATCCACTGCCCCCCCCTCCTATCCACTGCCCCCCCCCCTCCTGTCCACTGCCCCCCCTCCTGTCCACTGCGTCCCCCCTCCTGTCCACTGCGTCCCCCCTCCTGTCCCCCCTCCTGTCCACTGCCCCCCCCTCCTGTCCACTGCCCCCCCCCTCCTGTCCACTGCCCCCCCCCTCCTGTCCACTGCCCCCCCTCCTGTCCACTGCCCCCCCCTCCTGTCCACTGCCCCCCCCTCCTGTCCACTGCCCCCCCTCCTGTCCACTGCCCCCCCTCCTGTCCACTGCCCCCCCCTCCTGTACACTGCCCCCCCCCTCCTGTCCACTGCCCCCCCCTCCTGTCCACTGCCCCCCCCCTCCTGTCCACTGCCCCCCCTCCTGTCCACTGCCCCCCCCCTCCTGTCCACTGCCCCCCCTCCTGTCCACTGCCCCCCCCCTCCTGTCCACTGCCCCCCCCCTCCTGTCCACTGCCCCCCCTCCTGTCCACTGCCCCCCCCCTCCTGTCCACTGCCCCCCCCCCTCCTGTCCACTGCCCCCCCCCTCCTGTCCACTGCCCCCCCCCTCCTGTCCACTGCCCCCTCCCTCCTGTCCACTGCCCCCTCCCTCCTGTCCACTGCCCCCCCCTCCTGTCCACTGCCCCCCCCCTCCTGTCCACTGCCCCCCCCTCCTGTCCACTGCCCCCCCCCTCCTGTCCACTGCCCCCCCCTCCTGTCCACTGCCCCCCCCCTCCTGTCCACTGCCCCCCCCCCCCTCCTGTCCACTGCCCCCCCCCTCCTGTCCACTGCAGGAAATGCAGGGGGAGGAATCCATGCCTTTGAGGCGCCCCCCCCCCTCCCTTTGACGCCCCCCCCCCTCCCTTTGACGCCCCCCCCCCCTCCCTTTGACGCCCCCCCCCCCCCTTTGACGCCCCCCCCTCCCTTTGACGCCCCCCCTCCCTTTGACGCCCCCCCCCTCTCCCTTTGACGCCCCCCCCCTCTCCCTTTGACGCCCCCCCCCCTCCCTTTGACGCCCCCCCCCTCCCTTTGACGCCCCCCCCTCCCTTTGACGCCCCCCCTCCCTTTGACGCCCCCCCCCTCCCTTTGACGCCCCCCCCTCCCTTTGACGCCCCCCCCTCCCTTTGACGCCCCCCCCCTCCCTTTGACGCGCCCCCCTCCCTTTGACGCCCCCCCCCTCCCTTTGACACCCCCCCCCTCCCTTTGACGCCCCCCCCTCCCTTTGACGCCCCCCCCCTCCCTTTGACGCCCCCCCCCCTCCCTTTGACGCCCCCCCCCTCCCTTTGACGCCCCCCCCCCCTCCCTTTGACGCCCCCCCCTCCCTTTGACGCCCCCCCCTCCCTTTGACGCCCCCCCCTGCCTTTGACGCCCCCCCCCTGCCTTTGACGCCCCGCGCGCACACACTGACTGACTGCCGCACGCACGCACACACTGACTGACGCGCACACAAAGCCTGACTGACGCACGCACACACTGACTGAGGCACACACTGACTGTGTGTGCGTCAGTCAGTCTGTGTGTGTTTGTGTTTCTGCCTCAGACTCACTGACGCGCGAGCAAACACACAGTGACTGACGCACACACGCTACATGAAGCTGTAAAGGAGGGAGGGAGGGGGGGGACTGGATTGATGTGAATGGGGGACAAACAGAGAGAGGGGGGAGGAGAGAGAGGAACGGGAACATTACATCCCGGGCAACGCCGGGTCTCTCAGCTAGTATATATATATATATATATATACAGTGTTCGACAAACCTATACATTTGCTCGCCCCGGGCGAGTGGATTTAACCCCCGGGCGAGTAAATATTGGCTCAAGCAGCACACGTTTGGTACTAGGTGGCGAGTAGATTTTTTTGTGTGGCGAGTAGATTTTTTGGTGATTTGTCAACCACTGTGTATATATATATATATATATATATATATATATATATATATATATATATATATATATATATATAGCAAATGGAAATATTACTGTATGTTCATTTGCATGTCTTAGACAGGTCTGCAACCCTGTCTTTCACCATTATCGCCCAGCACATAGCACTTCCACTGCAGCAAAGGATTCTGGGAAATGACATGCAAATGAGCACACAGTGCCACCTTTTGTCTCAAGCTCATATTACACGAGCAACCCTTAAGCCAATGTATGCTGCTTTAAACACAGCTTTTAAGCATAGGCTGGGGTGAGATGCAAAGCCAGTAAACCCACTCACAGATATATATATATGTAGCCCCCTGTAAACAGCACCGGCTATACATATCTTTCTCCTACTGAGGTAAGTCCTGTTAAGGGCAGGCGACAGTAGTAATCATGGGTTTTCCCCCTTCACGCCCTGCCCTGAGTGATAGATGCAGGCCCCTGACTCTGCTGCAGGCAAGAGACAGAGGGGAGGTCCTGTTGACATCATAAGGGGTGGGGCTGATCCTATTTAGCAGCCAGCTCCTGTGGGTGTCAGTCAGTCTACTTCTGGGGAGTGAGTCTACTCCTAGGAAGTCTGTCCTGGGAGTTGGAGGAGAGAAGTAGATCGAGCTCTCTCCTGGGAGCAGGAGAGCTACTAAGAGAGCTCTGGCCTATGGTAGTCAGCGAGTGAGCAGAGCTCCGGTGGGACCAATGCCCCTCACCCTGAGGAGGGGGTGATGGGGTGGATCTACCCCCGCCCAGAGGGGACCCTCTGAGGTGGGCACTGGGGGTACTGAGGCCCCTTACAGACCATCCTGTCGGGGTACTGCTTGGAGGAAAGGGGAGGAGAGGCGAGAGGTGATACACCTTGGGATTGCTGTGTGCTACTGCTACTGCTGTTGTTGTTGTTGCGGCTGCATGCTGCAAGGCTGCCATGTGCAATAAAGAGAGACATTGCTGATTTTACCAAAAAGACTGTTGTGTGATTCTGGAGCATCCACCCTGGGACCAGGGGAACTTCTTCTATACGGGTCCTACCCCATATCCCTGGGAAGGTATAGAGGATGGAGGCGCTGCACCACATATACCCCAGAAGCCTGGTCCTGTGTCCCCAAGAACATCGCGGGAAGCTCAGGCCCTCCTGTTACCGGCAGGTATGCACCACCCAAGCACGTGTAGCCCGCCCTCATACACCCTAGATATAGCATCTGTGTCTCTGGGGGGGGGGGGGGGGAATATGGGTTATATATATATATATATATATATATATATATATAATGTTTTTGTAAGCAAAAAGGTGCTGAAACCTTAAGCAAAGGGAAAAACGTATTTTATATCTTAACTACAATAAATAATTCAGCTTGAAAAAAAAGAAAAGAAATGTGGTCTGAAAAAGGTGCTAAACCTCACCTGAGCACCGCAACAAAAATAGCCCTGTGTACATGTATGTATGTATGTATATATATTACACACACACAGTCTAGGCGCAAAGTTCGTCTTTCCTGTCTTGTCTTCAAATACTTTCTGGGCAAGCTACCCATCTATCTGAACAAGCTCCTCACCCCTACCACATGCAGCACCTATCTATCATCTGAGATCTGACTCCAAAAGACTGGTCCCAAGGTTCAACAAAGTATCCGGCCGTTCCTCCTTCTCTTACCGTGCAGCCCAAAACTGGAACAATCTATCGGAGACTCTAATAGCCACCACAAGTCTAAATTCTTTCAAAACTAAAGCTGTCTCACATGTTAATCTGGTCTGTAACTGTTACATACGCCTATAACATAGATTATCTTTAAGTGTGCATGCTATGTCTTGTATATAATATATAACCCTGTTCACTTATGTAACTGTATTTGTAACCATGTATTTGTCATCATTACTCTGTACCCAGGACATACTTGAAAATGAGAGATAACTCTCAATGTATTACTTCATGGTAAAGGAAAGCAACACAGGGCACTGCGAGTTTTGTAATCTACTCTATTTATTTAGCCAATAGCTGTACCACGTTTTGACCTGAACAGGTCTTTCTCAAGTGATAAGTGGCATCACTTGCCTCTTATCACCTGAGAAAGACCTGTTCAGGTCGAAACGTCGTACAGCTATTGGCTAAATAAATAGATTATAAAATCCGTAGTGCCCTGTGTTGCTTTCCTTTACCATGTTCATTGGATTAGTTACAGGCTATCCCTGATCACAGGAGCACCGGTAACTGTATTGTTATATTTACATATGGTGTGCAGCATTATTTTGCATTATTTCCTGTTAAAACATTTTATAAATAAATAAATATATACACACACACACACACACACACACACACACACACACACATATTATTTATATCGATATTGAAGGTGATGTATCAAGACAAATTTGGAGCTAAATTTACGCATATTGGTTAATTTTCATCTTGCATCTTTTTGCTTCAATGTATCAAGGTCTTTGCTCCAAGTTTTGCATCAGGTTGCGATTAGGTGAGTGACAACAGGAGAAGTTAGGTAGGAATAACATAACGCACAGATTATAATGAGATGTATCAAATTATGCGTCTCCGTGCATCACATTTTTTATTTTGTATTTGTGTAATAAAAAAAATCCACCAGATCTACGGGTGCGTAAACCTTTATTTCTAACATTTGCAGCACTCTCTCCCATTTTGAGTGCAAAGAGAGCAGTGCGTCAAAACATACCTCTATTCACACTTTTCCGAGAGTAAATAAATATATGTGTAATATTGTGACCCTGCGCCTAATAAAGTAGAAAGCAGGAACTCTGCAGTAACTGATTCACAGTAGAAGGGTGTTGCACTTACTTCTTTTTTGTCTCCTCCCCTTCCCGAACTTGCTGCTGTCTGCAATATCCATCAAGATCAAGACAAGCACTACAAACAGTCCAAACTGCATAGTAACGCTCCAGCACTGAGGTCCCGAAAAGCCGGCTGATTGGAGGGAGTCGCTTCCACACTGTGGTTGACTTAATATCTGCTGGGTCTGATCAGGAATGCAAGTCTGTACATGCCTGGTACAGGACCATCTCTGCAAACCTTATCAGGGTCAGAAAACTTAGGTGGCAGGTAACATGATTCTGCTTTCATTCTCATAGGGACCAAAGGAGATTGGATATTGTCCCATTGGGTTTGACACGGAATGTGTTACATGAGATAAGCCTATGATGTTTTCCAAATCCACCTGTGCAGAAAGGAAGATAGACACATTGTTACTATTTTGTATTATGCCTATGTATAGCATAACCCTGACCATGGCAGACACCAGTAACCATAACTACCAAAACTTAGATTGTAATCAGAGGTCATGGTTTGATGGTAGTTGTTACCACTTGAGTTATTTATAGACAAGATATACCACTACTTAAAAAAATGTGATTTTACTTTCTACAGAATATGCTGTTGGCCTTTCTATTTTAATGTGATTCATTTGTCTGACAAGGTCACGTATATGACAATTGCAGTACAGTACACGCATCGATAGTGGAAAAAAGGTAGTGCTTCACTTTAAGTACATTTTCGCTTTACATACATGCTCTGGACCCATTGCGTACGTTAATGCGGGGTGTATATATATATATATATATATATAGCAAATGGGAATATTACTGTGTGCTCATTTGCATGTCTAAGACAGGTCTGCAATGCAACCCTGCCTTTCACCATTATCACCCAGCAAACAGTGCTTCCACTGCAGCAAGGGATTCTAGGAAATGACATGCAAATGAACACACAGTGCCACCTTTTGCTTCAAAACCATATGACATGGTCCACTATAAGCGTATGCTTGCTGCATTGCACAGCTTTTGAGCACAGCTTGGGTTAAGATGCATAGCCAGTAAACCTACCAACAGACAGCTGTTTTGACCTTAATAGGTCTCATCAGTGTGAGGTTGGTTATACTGGCTTTGCAAAATGAAGCTAGGGATAGGTGTATATATATATATATATATATATATACACACCTTCTTTATTGGCTATATGCTAACGTGGAGGGTTTTCGTTGCCTTTTTCACCCACAATATATATATGTGTGTGTGTGTGTGTGTGTGTGTGTGTGTGTGTGTGTGTATATTAAAGCGTGTACATCACTTTTCTTTCTTTAACCAGTAGATGTCACTTTAGGGCAATAAAGCAAGTTTCCCAATATGAATTAGGAAATAAGCACAATTTCAATGGATAGAAGTTTTAAAAAGGCTTAAAACCTTTTTGTACCTTTTTTTTATTTTTTACTTTACCTCATCTTATTCCTGAGCCACTTCTAGTGGTAGGACCCAGCCAATACTTTGGTATGGGAATAAGCAACATGCTTATCTTTAAAAATGGTTACTATGGAATTTTTATATAATGTATCTGTTGCAATATATTTAAAATCATCATTAAGAGCCACTTTTGGACCAAATTGAGGTATTGCCTTTACAAAAGATTTTGACGCAGTGATCATAACCTGAAGAATGTCCGTTTGTTCTGTAGTTATTGAACACAAGGTTTGCAGGATTTAACATTATTTTTAATGAAACCAAAGCAGTAATTTTGTGAAAATGCAAGATTACAGAGGCATGTGACAATGCAATTGAGTGAGCATTCCCTGTGACAGTGATGGATTGAGGAGTTGATGCATCAGCAGATTCTGAATACATCTGCAGGGTTTGAGTTTTATATCCCTGTTCTCCTGTCCACTGAGCTGACATGACTAAGCCACTGACACCAATCTGAGCATGTGCTCAGTTAAGCACGAGCATAATACATTCATGCTTATAAACAATATGCAGGAAGTGGACGGTCGATGTAGTGTAGGGTTTGATACCTTTTTAAAAAAAAACAACATGATAATTCTTCATGGATGAAATTAGTATATGATATAGAGCTTTCCAAACCAAAAAAGATCTCTTCTTCATTTGTACACTAAGAAGAGACCTGTTAGGCTTTGCAAGCTCTATACACTATAGTCTCATCATTTAAATAACTCTTATGTTGGCCCATCTTTAAACAATGTGCAAAATATTGAAAAGTATCAATATTATAATTTCCTAGCACTTAGGTAACTGAGGGGTTTATTAAACAACACAGTGGGGTTAAAACCGTTTCAATGTGTTAGGGTCAGTGTTAAACCTTAGAGTGTCTTCCATTTTACGCAGGTTTCTTAGGCAAATAAGGTAATTTTAATAGATTTCTGTTTCCAATGTCCTGTAAACCACAATAATAACCAACAGGAGTGCTTCCACAAAGCAGGAAATTCTCAGTTGCTGTAGTTAAAGGGGTTAGAAATCAGTGTGTTGAGCCCCATTTATTGAGAGACCTTTAACAATATTTTATATATACGTTACAGCAAATAGAAATATCCCTTGTGAGCACATTCACATGTCTGAGACAGCTCTGCAATCCTGGCTTTCCCATTATCTATTAGCATACAATGCTTCCATTGCAGCCAGGGATTCTGGGAAATGACATCAAATGAGCACATCTGCATCTGCATCCTGGGTGAAATGTTTCTTATCACTGTATCTAACCATTCTGCCACGTCTGAGGTTTTTCTTCCTATATCTTGCCGTCGATTGTCAGAAACTCGATTAACAAAGAATCTCATATTTTACTGCACGCAGGAAAAAATACAAAACTGAGAGAGAAGGGACCCAACTATAGCACTCATGCTCACCCTCTGGTGATGAATGTAGTAATTAAAACGTAATCTTTATTGTTATTAGCAACCAAATAAAATAAAGGGTTTATTTTATTTGGATGCTAATAACAATAAAGATTACGTTTTAATTACTACATTCATCACCAGAGGGTGAGCATGAGTGCTATAGTTGGGTCCCTTCTCTCTCAGTTTTGTATTATTATTACCCAATAGCACCGCTCACCATCACCACTATTGTGGCAGCAGCAGGGGCTCCCCTATTGTCTTCGCAGGAAAAAATAGAATGGAATTTGTACAAATGCACTTTTTGGAACATCACATAAACGCAGTGGTCAAAGCTCGATTATAAAAAGGTCCCACTACATTTTTTATTAAGAAACCAAAAGTTCCCCTTACTTTTCTGTAGAAACCATAAGATATTTATAAATGTCCCCCTCTCTTTCTGCTATTATAAATATAGCACAAACCATTTAGCAAATGCATGTAAAGAGCGATTAATCACAGTAACAGTCCATGAACCTTTTTGATTGCAGTTTTGACCACTGCATAAACCCCAAACAGAGCTTGTTGTGTATCATCCATTAAAACCCAGAAGTTAAAGCCTATTCTTAGCCCATTGCTTTACTAAGAGTACCAGTATAAGAGCTAAACTAAACCCGGTGAATGGTTATATAAAAGAAGGAATATGATCTTAGTGTCTTGGCAAGTGGAAAGCAGGACTTGTTTGACTGAGATGTCATAACAATGCTGGTGTTCCTGCACGGAGAACAATTACATGTTTAGGAATGGCTTTGTAAAAAATGTACTCGCTACAGTCTCATCTCCAACTTTTTTTTTTTATTGCTTTAGATCTCAAATCGAAGCAAAAAATGCACAGTGCAGTTTTACTAGTATACACAGCTCCCAATCTAGGGCATGTATGAGAGGGACCTTATTAATTGTATTGTATGTCTTTATTTATATAGCGCCATTAATGTACATAGAGCTTCACAGTAGTAATAAGTGACAATCATATAAATAACAAATAATATAAATAACAGGTCATGGGAATAAGTGCTTCAGGCAAAAGTAACATTAAGGTAGAGGAGTCCCTGCTCCGGGGAGCTTACAATCTAATTGGTAGGTAGGGAGAACGTACAGAGACAGTAGGAGGGAGTTCTGGTAAGTGCATCTGCAGGGGGCCAAGCTTGATGTATCATGCGTATAATATTAGCCACGGTGCTACTCATATGCATCTTTAAGCAAGTGTCTTAAGGTGGGTCTTAAAGGTGGATAGGGAGGGTGCTAGTTGAGTATTGAGGGGAAGGGCATTCCAGAGGTGCGCGGCAGTCAGTGAGAAAAGTTTAAGGCAGGAGAGGGATTTCAGCAGGGGGACGCTGAGACAGATTTAGGAAAGAGTAGAGTGATTCTGGCAGCAGTGTTTAGGATAGATTGTAGGGGAGACAGGTGAAAGCCAGGAAGGCCGGACAACAGGAGGTTACAGTAATCAAAACGGGAGAAAATGAGGGCCTGAGTCAGAGTTTTAGCTGTCGAGCAACAGAGGAAAGGGCATATTTTGTGATATTGCGGAGGAAAAAGCGACAGGTTTTAAAAATGTTATGAATGTGAGATGAGAATGTGAGAGAGGAGTCAAGTGTGACCCCTAGGCAGCGTGCTTGGGCTACTGGGTGAATGATCGTACTCCCAACAGTAATGTGGAAGGAGGTAGTAGGGCCAGGTTTGGGAGGAAGTATGAGGAGCTCTGTTTTTGCCATGTTAAGTTTAAGGCGGCGGAGGGCCATACAGGATAATATAGCAGAGAGACATACAGAAACTTTGTTTTGTACAGCAGCTGTAAGGTCTGGGGTTGAAAAGTAAATGTGTACAGTATGTCGTCAGAATAGAGGTGATATTTAAACCCAAGAGCTGTGATTAGGTCACCTAGAGAAAGTGTGTGCAGAGAAAAGAGAAGAGGTCCCAGGACAGAGCCCTGAGAAATCGATAGAGGAGGAGGTGTTAGCAGAAGAGACACTGAAAGTACAATGAGAGAGGTAAGAGGAGATCCAGGATAGAGCTTTATTCCGAATACCAAGAGTATGGAGAATGTGAAGGAGAAGAGGGTGGTCAACGGGGTCAAATGCTGCAGAGAGGTCGAGTAATATGAGCAGAGTGTAATGACCTCTGTTTTTGGCAGCATGGAGGTCATTAGTTATTTTGGTGAGGGCTGTTTCAGTTGAGTGAGCAGTGCGAAAGCCAGATTGTAGAGGGTCTAGGAGAAAATAGGTGTTGAGAAAATGGAGCAAGCGAGAGAATACAAGATGTTCAAGGAGTTTAGAGGCAAAAGGCATGAGAATGGGGCAGTTCCTATTAGGCTTGTGCGCATGCACGATGATCCTGCCAGAGCAGCCTCCCCCCGGCGGAGCTGCGGGGACACGACCATTCCCCGTCACATCTCCCTGCTGAAGAGGAGATTTCGGGGGAGCCAGGGCACAGAATCGGCTGTATTGCGCATGTGTGGGGGTGACAATTGGCTTCTGCACATGTGTGCCGTGGCTCACAACCCCTTCTTGTGCACCCTAGAATGCTGTTTTTGTGAGCGCACGCCCATTAATACCATGACATCACTCGCGTTACGGTTTTTCATTACAAAGCAAGGATTTTTTCCCCATGAAAACCCAGTAGGCGCCAGCAAAGAAGTTTCACTTCAGAAAGCAGATATAATTGCACACTTAATTATAGGTGATTAAATGGCATTAAAAAATGTAAATGTTTGATCATTTTTGAGATATGACTGTTTGTAAATAGTTCTATAGACAGGGAAATCATTGATCCAGTAGAAAAATATAGGGATGACCCCTAGAAACTCCGAGGCTACTACCCAGGCAAGGAATGTATTACTTTAGTCCACTTGATTGCTGTGACCGCGGTTTACACATATTTTTTCTATTCTAAATCATTGATCCAGACAGGCTACATGGCAAAGAAGTGAGAAGGGCACAAGCAGCAGCACAGTTTTGAGGAGGCGGAGAGGAAGGTCATCATTATATTGATGTATGTGGTGGTAATAGTGATGATGAGGAGGAGAAGGCTGTGGTGGCTGCTACAATTAGTAATGCAAAACATTCTGGATAGTTTCGCACATCTCTAATAATGATATCTACAGCCCAGTAGCTGAAGGTGACATTGTGAAAGTGCATGGTTGAATTAGTTTGTGTTGTGCCACCACAAATGTGATTCCTTTCTCTGCCTCTTCCTGCTGACTTGTTGCGCAAATTTTGAACAATTTAGGCTATTTCGCAAGAACATTTGGCTTAAAAAGTTCTTGCCAGTTTGCTGATTTTGCTAACCTTTGTAAAGTTCGCTGTAAACTGCGGAGAAGCGAATGTCGGCAGATTCGGACCTCTCTATTGGCAGCCCCGAGCTTTCAGAAACCATTGTATTTCTTTATCCATGTCTGTAATTGATGCTCCTGTTTATTCCAGTGCTGCCTCTCTACCGCGCAGCATAGCGTCTTAAAACTGGGATGCACAGCTCAATTTATCTTTGCCTGCTAAAGTAAAATAAAGTTTTACGTGCGACTAAACAGCTATCAGACGAGAATGATTTTCTCTTGTCACGGACCATGGGCTGAGTTAAAGCAGCTACTTTTAACTAAAACATTTTCTCAATAATAAACCACTTGGAATTTTTTTCTATTGTGTAGTTCAGTCCAATATTTATGCTACAAATTGCCTTTACTTCTCTTTTCTTGTCCTTTGTATTTCCGGTATCAAAGAAACCGTGATAAAAAATATATATATATTTTCCGTAACCGGACCATTGACATTTCCAAAATCCTGCTTTATCGTGTAATCGTGATCATTAAAATCATTCATTATTTTTTTTTGCGGTTTTTATTCACTGCCATGTATTTCTTTTACTATTTAAAGACATCTATAAATAATGTCAACCTTTTTTTTTCTTGTAGCATAAACATGAAAAACCTGAATTGAAGCACATTTACTTTTTTTTAATGGCAATTCAACCACTGATCATAATTAGAAAAATTAACCTTTCTTCTCCTGAAAACAGAACAGTAATTTTGGCTTTATATAGGATTTATATTTGGATTTGTTATGCTATTGGAGTAATTTGGCACTTTGGTACATCAGAAAGTAATAAGTAGACTCGTTATATCATGCAGGGATGACTCTAGGTTTCTGGGGGCCTCCGAGCAGAGTTGTTGAGCAAAGGGGGTGGGGGGGGAGGTGGAGGGGACAGAACTGATTAGTTGAGCGTGGAGGGGAAGGGACTGCAGGCGTGAGCGGCCAAGAGGCAGAGAACCGAACGCTGCTACTTGCAGCATGTAAAGCTGGTATGGGGAAGAAATGAGGCCTCCCAAACCAGTGGGGGCCCTTAGTCACTGCTCAGTCTGTTTATAGGGTAGCACCACCACTGGTGACATGAAGCAATGGGATATTGCCATTATTGTTGTGGTGGTGCTGTTTATGCCAACTTCTGAGCAACTCACCATCATTTTTTCCTCAACTTTTAGGCATTCAGTAAAGCGCAAATGTGAACTCATGGTATTAATCTAGACTTATGTCAAATGACATGGTTGGGCTTGTAAAAGGAACCCGCAGAACCTTACTATGGGATACCTGCTCCTGATATAATTTACATACACAAGCAACAACGTTTACCTACAGTATATGCCTCCCCTTATTTACATCTTTGCTATTACGTCAAATAAGGAATTGTTGTACATTTGAGAGCTGCTTGCTGAAAATGAAACCCACTTGATGTACATAACCATTTCAACTCCTAGAAACCTATGAAAATTTTTTTTAAGAACCATCCATTAAACTATTTAATTTGAAGAAAAACTTTTCTTGAATTTGAGAAACACCACTACTCAAACTGTGAAGGCAAAGTTAGATCTGCATTGAAAATTCATAGCATGCTTCATGATTGTTCTACTTCTATCCCTAGAATGTAGGAGTCAGTGAAAAATGGCATCTCACATTAAACAGTGTAGAGACCCACAACTACATCTCATGACTGTGCAGACATAATGCAGGCCCTGCTTGTTTTAAACACCTTGCATACACATGTACATGTAACTGGAAGTCACCAATGGCCTAAAACTGTTCAGGCTCTCAAATGCAATTTTAACATAAATAGTCAATTGGATAAACAGTCTTTTCTTGTTGAAATGCACATAATTTAAAAAGGTGGTTAACACATCGGCAGCTTCAAGCTTGCCTAATAAACAGTTTCAAATGTTTAAATCAGACTTTTAAGTATGTTTACCAAAGATGATATGACCAGCATGCTGTGCTGCACTACACGAGCAATGAGTACAATACATTTCCACCTCGTGACCAGTTCTGCCCTCGTCACAGACAAACAGCTTACAAAAGGGGGCTCTAACCATCTGCTGCTAAAGTGTGTCGCAAAGGCTGATGTGCTTTAGCCTCAATACACGTGCATGGAGTTGGGTGGGAGAAATCACAACAGAGAAGCTAGACAGAAACTGAACGTGGAGGATCTGTGAACAGGAACAAAAAAATATGGAAAATAACCATGGTACTAGATATGTACAATTCAAAGTGCTTAAAAAGCTGTGTAATGCGACGGGCATAAGCATAAAAGGGGTCCATGTTAAAATGGACAAGAAGCAAAAAGGGATACAGTATGTGCTTATTTGCATGTCATTACCCAGAATCCCTGGCTGCATTGGAAGCACTGTATGCTAAACCAGGGGTGTGCAAACTTACCTACATGCGTCCCCCTGCCTCCTCTCCCCTCTGGCTCGCACCCCCCCTCCCTGCACAGCTCCAGCGTCGAATGACGCTGCAGGGGTCATGTGATTACACGTTGCCGTCGCTGGAACTCCAGGTATGTGAAAAGTTACAGAGGCTTCGCGCGATCCCGGCATTTATTTTAAATGCCTTTGGGGAAGCGTGGGGCTTCTGTAACAACTGCGCCTCCCTCCCCCCCTCAGAAAATCTCACGCCTCCCACTTTGCGCACCTCTGTGCTAAGCGATAATAGAGACAGACAGGGTAGCAGACCTATCTGAGACGTGAATTTGCTCACAAGTGTTTGTTTTTATATGTGCTGTACAATGCAGAGAACTCAATATAATTGAGATTTTCACCAAAACACAGAAAACTTGGGATTTACTTGGGAGATGACCCATACACCTGTAGAAGGCATTGTATTAAACACCTGTTAATATTACAATTAAGTATGTAATGGTATCCCGCACTCAATATAATAAACTCTATAAGAGACCAAGACAGTAATAACAAAAAAAATGTTTTCCTCATTGTGCAGCATATACACAATATCAGGAGAAGGCATAGCAGAAAAACAAAGCATGGAACGGTCATATAAAAATAAAGACATGTATTTATATCTTTATTTACCGTATATAGCACAATCTATGTACATAGCACTACACAGCAGTAATACATGTGACAATAATATAACACATAATGAGAATAAGCGCTTGAGACATAAAAGTAACAGGAAAAGGAGTCCCTGCCCCGAAGAGCTTACAATCTAAGTGGTAAGTAAGAAGAACGTTCAGAGACAGTAGGAGGGTATTCTGGTAAGTGCCTCTGCAAGGGGCCATGGTCAATGTATGAGAGGTATAGTATCAGCCTCGGAGCTGCCCGTATGCTTAGTTAAATAGGTGTGTTTTAAGATGGGTCTTAAAGGTGGATATAGAGGGTGCTATACGGATATTGAGGGAAAGGGTGTTTCAGAGGTGTGGGGTAGTGTGAGAAAAAGGTTTTAAGTGGGAGAGGGCTTTAGATACAAAGGGGTAGACAGGGCCGCTGACAGATTTCCTGGAACCCAGGACTAGAGCCTCGCCCGCCCCCCTCCCTCTGTGTCCGTGTTGCGCTGCACCTCCCCACCCCCCCCTCAACGTCAGCAGCCTTGCAAGCCCTTCCCTTTAACACCTATATTTCTCTCCCCCTTCTGCCTCTCACTCTCCCCCCTCCATCTTACACCCCGTTTCTCCTGTCTCTCCCCCACCTCCGCTATCACTCAATTACCCTCTCTCACTCATTTCCCCCTCCTCCCCTGGCCACACATCCACACACAATTCCCCCCAATACTGATACAATTCCCCCTCCCACACTGCCCACACAACCCCCCAATACAAAACTACCCCAACTCCAAATACAGACATCACTACACCCCCCCAGATTCAGACACCATTACACCCCCCCAGATGCAAACACCTTCTGATACAATTACCACTACCCCCTCCAAGATACAATAACCAGTACTAACCTCCCCAGATACAATTACCACTACTACCCTCCCAGATACAATTACCACTACCTCCACCAGGTACAATTACCACTACCCCCGCAGATACAATTACCACCACCCCAATACAATTACCACCCCTCACAAATACAATTACCACTCCCATCCCCCCACACATACACAGATACAATTACCACTTACCTCTGATTGCGACCGCTGTGCCCCGGCTCTCCCCAGCTGCTGCCTCTTCTTCCCACGCCGGGCCTGCCTCTATCTCCGCCGGTGCGTGCCAGAAGCTGTGCCTGACTTCTAGGTGCACCCAGCTTCCGGTGCGCACCGGCGTGAGAGAGAGGCCTGGCGTGGGAACAGGAGGCAGCAGCTGGGGAGAGTTTGGGCCTGGCGATGGTAACCGGAGGTCTAGCCTCTGGTTGCTACCGCCGGGCCCTGGCTCCTGGCTCTCCCTAGCTATTTCTTCCCCTTCCCATGCCTAGCCTCTCTCTCACTGGTGCGCGACGGAAGCTGGGTGCACCTACAAGTCAGGCCCAGCTTCTGGCTTGCACCGGCGGGAGAGAGTGTACGGCGTGGGAAGAGAAGGCAGCAGCAGGTGGGGAGAGCCGGGGCCAGGCAGCAATCAGAGGCCTGGCAGCCGGACGCAGAAGTAAGCGGGCCCAACTTCCAATGCTGGCCGACCGGGCCCCCCACAGCCACCGGGCCCGGAACACTTGTCCCGGATTTTCCCCCCTGTGGCCGGCCCTGGGGATAGACAGAAGACATCCTTGAGCAGAATGCAAGAATTGGGGTGGTGTATAGTGAGAAATTAGGGCTGAGATGTAAGGAAGGGCAGAAGACTGTATAGCCTTAAAAGTGAGGAGAATGTTGAGTTTAACACAGGAGTTAATAGGAGCCAGGAGAGGTATTTCAGCAGGAGAGTAAGTGATTCTAGCAGCAGCATTTAAGATAAATTAAGGGGAAGACAGGTGAGAGGCAGGAAGGCCGGACAGCAGAAGGTTACAATAGTCAAGACGGGAGAGGATGAGGGTCTGTGTCAGAGTTTTCACAGTAGAGCGACAGCAGAACGGGCGTATCTTTGAAATTTTAAGGAGGAAAAAACCCTTGTTTTAGCTACATTGTGAATGTGCGCGAAGAATGTGAGCGAGGAGTCAAATGTGACACCGAGGCAGCATGCTTGTGATACTGGGATGAAAGTGTTGCCAACAGTAATATAGGGGGGGGGGGCAGTAGGGCCAGGCTTGGGAGGAAGTAGGGGGAGCTCCGTCTTTGACATGCTAAGTTCGAGTCGGTAGAGGGCCATCCAGGATGATAAAGCGGAGAGACGTTCTGAAATTTTGGTCTGTACAGCAGGTGTAAGGTCAGGTGTTGAAAAGTAAATTTGTGTGTCATCAGCATGGAGGTGATATTTCAACACAAGGGATGTGATAAGGTCGCCTAGAGAAAGTGTGTAAAGAGCATTGGTCCCAGGACAGACCCCTGGGGTATGCCCACAGAGAGATCAACAGAGGAGAAGGTGTTAGCAAACCAGAAACTGAAAGTACGATGGGAGAAGTACGAGTAAATCCAGGATAGAGCTCTGTTACAGATACAAAGAGTATGGAGAATGTGAAGGAGAAGAGGGTGGTCCACAGTATCAAAGACTGCAGAGAGGTTGAGTAATATGAGCAGAGTATTGTATTGTATGTCTTTATTTATATAGCGCCATAAATGTACATAGCGCTTCACAGTAGTAATACATGTTGTAATTATATAAATAACAAATAATATAAATAACAGGTCATGGGAATAAGTGCTTCAGACATAAAAGTAACATTAAGGAAGAGGAGTCCCTACTCTGAGGAGCTTACAGTCTAATTGGTAGGTAGGGGAACATATAGAGACAGTAGGAGGGAATTCTAGTAAGTGCGTCTGCAGGGGGCCAAGATTTATGTATCATGTGTCCAGGATTATCCAGTGCTATTCATATGCTTCTTTAAGCAAATGTGTCTTAAGGTGGGTCTTAAAGGTGGATATAGATGGTGCTAGTCGGGCATTGAGGGGAAGGGCATTCCGGAGGTGCGGGGCTGAAAGTGAGAAAGGTTTAAGACGGGAGAGAGCTTTAGATACAAAGGGGGTAGAAAGAAGACATCCTTGAGAAGAACGCAAGAGTCGGGATGGTGCATAGCGAGAAATTAGGGCTGAGATGTAAGGAGGGGCAGAAGAGTGTAAAGCTTTAAAAGTGAGGAGGAGAATTGAGTGTGAGATGCGGGATTTGATCGGAAGCCAGGAGAGTGATTTCAGGAGGGGAGACGCGGAGACAGATTTAGGAAAGAGTAGAGTGATTCTGGCAGCAGCGTTTAGGATAGATTGTAGGGGAGACAGGTGAGAGGCAGGAAGGCCGGACAGCAGGAGGTTGCAGTAGTCGAGACGAGAGAGAAGGAGGGCCTGAGTCAGAGTTTTAGCAGTCGAGTAACAGAGGAAAGGGCGTATCTTTGTGATATTGCGGAGGAAAAAGCGACAAGGTTTAGAAACGTTTTGAATGTGAGAGGAGAATGAGAGAGAGGAATCGAGTGTGACCCCTAGGCAGCGTGCTTGGGCTACTTGGTGAATGATTGTATTTCCAACAGTAATGTGGAAGGAGGTAGTAGGGCCAGGTTTGGGAGGAAGTATAAGGAGCTCTGTTTTTGCCATGTTAAGTTTCAGTCGGCGGAGGGCCATCCAGGATGATATTCCAGAGAGGCATTCAGAAACTTTGGTCTGTATAGCAGGTGTAAGTTCAGGGGTTGAAAGGTAAATTTGTGTAATGGCCTTTGTCTTTGGCAGCATGGAGGTCATTAGTTATTTTAGTGAGGGCTGTTTTGGTGGAGTGAGCAGTGTGGAAGCCAGATTGTAGAGGATCTAGAAGAGAAGAAGAGGTGAGAAAATGGAGCAGAATAGAGAGAGAATACAAGGCGGTCAAGGAGTTTAGAAGCAGAAGGCAGAGGGAGACAGGACACTGGTTAGAGAGACAGCTAGGGTCAAGCTTGCTGTTTTTGAGTAAGGCTATAACTTGCATGTTGAAGGAGGAGGGAAAGGTAGTAGAGATGGGGGAGGAGTTGAAAATATGTGTGAGCGTGGGGATTAGAGTAGGAGCAAGAAGTTTGACGAGAATGGAGGGAATAGAGTCAGGAGGGCAAGTTGTAGAAGGAGATCAGCAGAGACACATGCTCCTCTGTGACAGTGGAAAAAGACTTGAGGAAGGCAGTTGACGAATGGAATCCACCTTTGTCTTGAAATAGTCAGCAAAGACCTGAGTCAGAAATTGCGTTTTGGCGGCTCGCTGCCAATATAATCACAGCCTTATAGAGTGCATGTCTATGCAGAAACGAGGAGGGGAGAAGTGAGAGAGAGAAAATAAGATGAGATGATGATCAGAGAGAGGAAAGGGGGAAATAAAGAGATCAGAGAGAGAAAAGTTTTTTGTGAAAAAAAAAAAGTTTTTACTCGTTCCACATGTACAGAATATTAGGAAACGGCATAGCATAAAAACAGGGTCATATAAAAACATTAACAATAGTGAATAGAAATAATTATCCTCAGCTCTCAAACAGATAGGCAGACAGAAAAATTGGACTGATAACACGTATTGGTAACATAAGATAAACTTTAATAAAAAAAGGGGGGAAAAGAAGCAAAAATAACTGGCAAACCAGTAAAAAAGGTACTCAACATCAACATTATTTACAGAAAAAAAACATAGAAGGGGACAAAATGTCAGGCCCGTTCCCATGAGTTGATAGCAACTACATTTGTAAAAAAACTTTTCTTGCCATTACTGTCTTGGTCTCTTATAGAGTTATTAGTTTGAGTGCAGAATACCATTATATAATTCAGTGTTAGTTTGTGAGGGACAAGGGGTCCCTGTGGTCTCCGTGCACCACTCTGTTTTATTTGTGTCAATTACTCTATTAAGGTGTTGCCGATTTCCCTTTTGATTCCCTGTTAATATTACCTTTTATCTTCTTGTACTGAAATAATTTTCTCTTGCGCTAATTTGTGCCGGCGTCAAACATAAGAAAACTGATCATTATATTAATTACATTGGATGCAGATGCCATAAACGCAGTAGGAAATGCACAGGCCATTTACTGCTATCTGAATAGACTCCAATTAGAAATAGAGAGAGAACTAATGATTGTGAGTTTGTACGAAGAGCCGTCATAAACCTAGACCTCGAGATTCAGCACGAAACATCAGGTTTAGGACACAAAGGTCTCTTGTGATGTTTCCTAGTTCTTTATTAAGCCTTTTAACACACATTGTACATGGGGCACTCATTGTAGACATAGAAACTTTAGACAAATTTGGAGCCAAAGCAAATGGCGTCATAGTCATCTTGTGTCTCTTCGCATCAATATACAAAGGTCTTTGCTCCAAGTTTTGTGTCGTTTGTGTCAGCTTGTGATTTGGGGAGTGTCAATAGGAGGAGTTACACGATACACCGATTGTAATGAGATGTAGCAAACTCTGCGAATCCGCGCGTCACTTTTTTACTTATATTTGCGTTAACTTCTGCAGTATGTGCACTTTTTGTTCGTTGATCCATCTCCCCTCCCCAAGACTTAATGTATTAGTACTTGTACTGTTTACTGTTTAGACTCAACAAGGCAACAATCCCATCACTAAAATACGTGAACTTATAAGTAGATTTAGCATCTTAGTACAAGACTGATCCAGTCTTGTTTATTGAAGGCCAAGTGATGCATTACAGTTATTTTATTTATTTATTTAATATTTTTCCAGGAAATAATACACTGAGAGTTACCTCTCGCTTTCAAGTACGTCCTGGGAGCTTTTAGCACTGAATGAGCTGGACAGTCCTTGATGGATGTAGCTGATACACAGGCAGCTTTTTCCAGATGTGTATTATGATTTCATAATAATCTAGTTCTATTTATAAGGCTACTACAGATCCACATTCTAACACCAAGAATAATGTATGGCTATTTCACATTTATAAAGTGCAGCAACATAATGCATAGCAGTCTGCACATGTAAATACCCCTTAGGACAAGTTAGCCACGGCCGTTGTCCCGTGTCCATTGGGCCGCCGGACAGTTGGCTACCGCAGATGACCCAATGGACTCTTTGGGATTCTGGGACATTTTGGCTAATGCCTATAAATGCAACCTAGGACATTAACCCATATCCCTAGTCCTAAATGTAACCCCTAATTCTAATTTTAACCCCTAATCATTTATCCTAACATTAATCCCCTAACCTTAAAAATCCTAACCCCTAGCTACAGTATAATATTCCTAACCTTAACCCCTAATCCTAACCCTAACCCCTAATCATAATATTCCTAACCCTACCCCCTAATCATAATATTCCTAACCTTAACCCCTAATCCTAACCCTGAAAACCCTAACCATAATATTCCCACTCTTAACAGTTTACCCCTAATCCTATGCAAAACAGAACGGAGGTCCCTGACACTCCTCTACTAATAATGAAAATAAATCAATGTTATTCTATATAGAAAGAAACACAAAATACAATTTAGAACCTCACGTTTTAACCCTAATCCTAGCCTTCAACCTAACACTAAAGAACTTAAACTGTAAAAAGACTAAACCCTGCGGTGAAAGGGCCGTCGCGAATTGTCCCAATCCTTCATTTATATACTGTCTATCCTTATGCCATTATCTGGGTGAGGGGGAAGCCTCCACTCCTGTCCTGATGTATTTTGTGATACATTATCTTTCTCAAAGGAAGAGCAATGCACTACTGGGCTTCTAATCAGTAAAACGACCTTAGACAATTTCTGGTCTGAGCTGCCTCTTATGTACAGTAACAAGCATATTCTTCATGGCTCTTATGCCTCTCACATATTGTTTCAACAGGAAGGTTTATGCTACATTAGGCTGCGCTTATAGTGTCTGGCGACGCGAGGTCGCTCCAAAACAAATCAATTGAATCCGTCACATGCGCTTATAGTAAGCGCGATGGACCAACGGAGCAACCAAAAATGTTGAAGCCAGTTAAATTTGATTTTTTTAGAGACAGTCGCCACATGTGACTGTCTCTAAACCAATCACAGAACGCTGCCCTCCTCCTTGGTGATGTCACTGGCCTTGTCGCCAGCGACGTCGCTTAAAACTAAAGTTTAACTTTTGCCAGGGGCGACGGCGACGGGTGACGTCATCGGTCGCATCGCCGGCACTATAAACGCGGCCTAAGTAAGACCTGGCCGACCTTTTGACACCGCAAACAGAGAGACAGTGGTGCAGACAGGCGCACAACTTGATACATTACTTACAATGTTTGAATCATGACACCTATTGGCACTCCTGTAATTACATGTAGCCCTGGTAAGAAATGGGGCTATAGTTCTATCCTCCTCCTGGTATAATCCCTGCTAAGGGCAGGTTGCCAGGAGTTATCATGGGTTTTCCCCACTTCAAGCACTTGCCCTGAATGGCGGAGGTAGGTCACCTGACCCTGTGTCCAATCAAGAGACACAGGGGCGATGCCTGCTGATATCATAATGAGAAGTGCATTTCATATTTAGGGTGTGAGAGTTAGAGAGAGGAGGAAAGTGAGCAGCCTATGAGTAGAGCTGATAGAAGATAGTGAGGTGGACCAAATACCTCTCACCCTGCTTAGGGGGTGAGGGAAGAGCTAGCCCCACTCTGGATTGCCCTTGGGTCCAGAGTATAGGCGGGGACCATCACTAAGGAGAACAGCTGGTGGCATTGTATATCAACTGTATGGGTGGGCGTCCATGGGTTACAGTTGGAAGCGCTGCTGAGATAATCAGGACAGGTTTTCAGCGAAGCAGAGCTGAAAGTAGTATGTACACTTTCAAAGCAAGTGCTGCAGAAGCATGGGCATTTTTGAAGACTAGGGGTAGTCAGGAGAGACAGTCCTCTCGCACAGTACACCCTAGGTGCCCTAAGAGGGTGATGTAAATTTGGGTACACATGGCTATAGCTGTTCTAGTCGCCTTGAGGCAGATAGTGTAGGATTCCTGTGGGGGTAGCCTGTTAACAGAGGTCAGGATTTCAGCATAGGGTCTGCACTATGAGTGGCCAAAAGTAGGTTGACGCCAAGTACTTAGGAATGCCAAGTATACTAGCCAGTATCCTGAAAACACACCACAGAGTGCTTGTAATGAACCGTCAGCGAGTGCGGTGTACAAGGAGAGAGTTCTGCCTAACCTGGGGTATGCCATGCGTTATATTCACTGGTTAGAGCACCATTGAGAGTAGTAAGTGTCTAGGAACGAGTTGCACCATAGGCACTGAGAGTAGTGCTATCGTGGGCTTAGAGGGCTCACTAAAGATGGCGGTGAGAGATACATGTGCTCTGCGGGGCATGGAGGAGGTTAAAATGGCGACTTCTGCACCTTTCACTGCAACGCGGGTTGCAGCCGATCCAAAATGGTGACTCCCACCAAGCCTAGATCGCGCACGTGCTGCGTGCAAGCAGGCTGCATGAGAAATGTGGCGAGAAATCTGCAAGGGTTTAGCGCCAAAACCAGAACCCCAGCTAAAAGAAAGGAGCGGTGGGAAAGCTGTAGCCGCACCCACCTGTGCAGTGACTGGCCAAAGGACGAAGCCACGTCACCAAAAGAGAGAGTGCCCCGCCTCTAGTTTCCACCAGATGGAGGGGGCACGCCGAGAACCAATCCCAACAGTCCTCCCCAGCGGAAGGAGGGACAGGAAGTGAGGCTGAGGAACTTCACTTCTGCTTGACTGGTGAAGGAGAAGGAGCTAAGTGTGGAACCAGTAAGCTGAGCGAATCAACCCCTGCGCAAAAGATGGCTGACTTAAGCGTAATAACTTATCAGCTTCCAGGAGGCCTCCTGGTTGTCGAGGTTGGTGGCCGCGAATATCTGCGGTGCCTGTGCGTCCAATGCAGGTCACCCGGATCGGCCCCAAGTACTAAAGCATGGTGCCAACTGTGTGGCACGTTCTACCTCTGGCCTATAGAGCCATGCCCTACAATAGTGACCCCGCGAGATGCCTCTCCAGCGACGCTGATCGAAGTGGAGGAGGCGGATGTGAAGGCTGCCCTGGTCCCATATATCACCCCTGCGGTAGGGACCCAGGCCCAGCCACCAAGAGATGCCCCGACGGAGGAGAGCGCGACCGCTGTGGAGGTACCGGAGCGGGCCCTTTTCGTACCTATACCCACTGGCGGTGCCGCAAGGACCCGAGGTGACTCCCCAGCGGAGGAGCCGTTGCAGTCCTCGTCGGATGATGAGAGAGGCAGCCGGTCCTCGGTGGTGATGCGCAAGCCGGCAGACCACCCCAGCTGTAAAGGAGAGGTTCCACTTACCCCTGAGATGGGGCAAATGAGTCCGGAGACCCCCGACGGCGAGCGCTAGTGCAGCCTGAACCGCGTAGAAGTCCCACGGCCGTGGCGACTCCCAGTGCGGCGGAGATGGGACCCGAGACAGCTCCAAAGGAATCAAAGAGCATCGCAAGGCAGCGGAGCGGTAAGAGGACACCACCACCCCCTTATTCCCGCCAGGTGAAGGAGGAACCTGTGGAGAGAGAGAGGCTTGAGGCATACCTGCCCGTCCGAGACCCTGATGGTCCACCTCCGCCCCTTCCGGTCCTCGACGCACATTCGGTGCGGGACCAAGGAGCGGATGGAGATTCCGTGACGACCAACAATGATGTCACTTCCGGGTCGGACTGGCGCAGAGGCCCGGAAGCTTTGATTGCTTCCATAAGGAGAGCTTGGCTGGAAGCCGAGTTCAAAGAGTTTAAGGCCCATGTAGCCAAGCGGGGAGCCCGAAGCGCTGCCGCAAGAGACAGTAAGAGAGTACCTACCAGTCGTGGCATTGCCAGACTCAGAGACACTGTAATGGACTATGGCGATCCTATGGTCACCGCCCCTAGCGCCATTGCCCCGGCCACTGCCCCTGCCCCATCACATGTCGTGCCACCGGGTCCTAGTGGGAGTAAGCTGGATAATACGCCCAAGTTTTCAACTGATTGGTGGGATTGGGTGACAAGTGATGAGGGTTCTGATGGGGAGATACCTTTGTCAAGTGTTGTACATGTACCTAACCCCACTGTGTTGAATCCTGTTCCTAGAGGTAGGGCCCGAGGGTCCCAGTCTATTGCAAAAGCGGGCCCCGTAAGTCCCAAGGCACCTAAGATGAATCCCACGGGTTACAAGAATGTCATTAGAGGGAGGCGTAAAGGCTCGCACTCTACTGAGGCAGAGACATCTGGTGTGTCCTCGCGAGCTGAGTCCGAGGGAGGTATTCGTGTGTCATCCTCAAATGAGCACCGAGATAAATGGTGGGCACTGTTATTCACAGGGTATGATGAGGGGATGGACCGCACCAGATTTGTATTAATAAAGAAAGACACTGTAGATCACTGGTGGGATGCAGGCACCTATTCTCCACAGGAGGTTGCCGATGAGTTAGATAACAGGTGGAGAGACATTATGCAAAAAGTGATTACCCCCAAAGGCTCATCTATTCTGTATGATGATATTGCGTCTGAGGAGCCAAAGTACTGGGTACTGCCAGGAAAGGCTGCGAACCGGATACTTACTAAGTTAAGTCGAGCAGATAGAGCCATAGCGGCGAGATACCGGCAGTCTCATGGTTATGAGTTTCCATATGTGCCAGAGCCAATAATGCAGGAGATCGAAGACCAAAGAGACACCTGGCTTAGGGATCCTGCAGGATGGTCCAGCAAATTAGGTCCAAGTGGGGACTATTGGATTTCCACCTGAGGGAGAGTGTAGGCCTGGTAAGAAATGGGGCTATAGTTCTATCCTCCTCCTGGTATAATCCCTGCTAAGGGCAGGTTGCCAGGAGTTATCATGGGTTTTCCCACTTCAAGCACTTGCACTGAATGGTGGAGGTAGGTCACCTGACCCTGTGTCCAATCAAGAGACACAGGGGCGGTGCCTGCTGATATCATAAAGATCAGTGCATTTCCTATTTAGGGTGTGAGAGTTAGTTAGAGAGAGGAGAGTGAGCAGCCTATGAGTAGAGCTGATAGAAGATAGTGAGGTAGACCAAATACATCTCACCCTGCTTAGGGGGTGAGGGAAGAGCTATCCCCACTCTGGATTGCCCTTGGGTCCAGAGTGGAGGCAGGGACCATCACTAAGGAGAATAGATGGTGGCATTGTATATCAACTGTACCTGTCTGCTGCTGCGGGAGACTGAATAAAGGAGTCTGCTGTTAAAGGGAACTTTGTGTGAGACTGGAATCTCTCATCCCTGGGAGGGGATTTCTGTGGTAGGGATTCCACCCCGTATTCCTGGGGCTTACTACAGATGGAGGCGCTGCACCATTGAAGGAGAACGAAGGCATCCACCCCAGTAACCTGTCTTGTTGTTCCCCCATGACACCGCTGGAGACTCAAGCCCTCCTGTTGCCAGCAGGTATGCACCACATAGAGAAAAAGGGGGGGGGAGGGGAAGGGGGATACCCTGCTCAGATGAGAATATTAACTAACTAGAGAGGTGCTATCAGGGACAAAAACATGTATATTGGTAACAGAGAAAGAGAATCCCTAAATGATGCACTCTACTAATCAAAAATAATAAATCTTTAATTTTAAATTTTAAATAGGTAAACACACAAATTCATTAAAACCTAAACAAAGCGCAATGAGAAGCCAAATGAGAAGGTTTCTCTTTTGTCCAATCGGCATAGGTGTATTAACCCATTGAAGTTAAATATACTGGGTCAGTATTGCAATAAATGCAAAATATAAGTTATGCCTTAGCACTAGCACAGTGTGAAGATATTGCATAGATAATCCCCTATAGGGTTGTAAGATAGAGGGGAATGGAGGGAGATGTTCACAGATGTAATGTGTGATAGCATATATGGTAAGTATATCATCATAAATAAAAGTCACAGAAATAGTGAACAAAAATAGTCTGATGGACTGTAACCAATGTCAGTGTTAGTGATTGCCCGTAATCCAGGATAGTACTCCTCATATATCTGTTAATCCCTTCATACAATGTATCATAGGGGATCTACTTACAGAGCCATATCGTGGGCAGTATATGTAGAACCACGTTCACTGGTATGCACTGACAGTCTCAGCAAATGATGTAAAACTATCATACCCCTCGCTCTAGCTAGTGGGATCCACGTGTGGCCCACATCTTAGTTATCTATTGCTTAAACCTGTACTACAATCGGACAAGGACAAGGACCAAACACCTATAGGGGATTATCTATGCAATATCTTCACACTGTGCTAGTGCTACGGCATAACTTATATTTTGCATTTATTGCAATACTTATTCTCTTTCTCTGTTACCAATATACATGCACCACATAGAGACATGTAGCCAGACCACAGAACACCTTAGGGGGCCCATGGGTTACATACACGTTTAAAGATTTGAGCAAATTTCCTTGCAGACATGTGCAAAACTTTAGCATGAGGTTGCAAACCATGCATGATTTTGCCCTTTTGGAGTTTTGTGAAAAAGATTTGCTTAATGAAACGACATTAGCTTAAGATTGGCTTTTAGATTGATTCGATTATACCATGAAAAGGGCACACACACCATGACATTTTGCGGAAAGTTTGCGAAATTGCGACATTATTAGGCCTTTGATGCTTGGCAAAAAGATTCGCAAGCATTCAAATTTGGAGAAAATACAAATGCATTTGAGAGTTTTGCACATCTCTGGTACATTGATACATTGATGCTAATGAAAATGATGCTCTCTCCGATACTTTACCCCCCAAATTGCCTTGCTATAGAAATCCCCATTTTCATTAGGTTTATTCTGTCTTTATACCAGCAGAGCAAGAAGGGAGAGATATTAAAAAGACCACACAATATGGTCTATAAATAGAATAGTGGTGATGCTCTGTACCACTCGGCACTGTCAGGCTTTACTCCTGATTTAATGGCTTGGAGTTGATGAACAAGGTTCTTTAAACATGGAAGTCCTTTAGAGCTGCAGTTCAATCTTCCGTTTTAATTTTTTTTTTTTTATAAATAACCATTTCCAATTCAATATGTGCATCGATACAATCTGCACACTGACAAGTGATTAGCTAAGCTGCAGATCGATCCGTTCTCCTGTAATGATCACTTGCTCGGGTTATTTAATTCAGTTCTTGCACAGCATTTTGGGCAATGTAGTCCTGCAATATGATATACTAGGGCTGTTACTAGATACAATTGTTTCACTGCTAGAGAGAGGGCGGGGCTCAAGAGCCAGAAGGGGAAGGGGCTGTCACTTTGGAAATGCTTCCTACATTAGAAACATTTCTAATTCTTTCTCTTCATCTATCCCTTTCATACCAAACTGGCGAACCCAAAGAGTGGACAAACTCAAGGATATAAATACATCTGAGGTCACCCTCATCTAACCCATGCAGGTATGGGGAGCCATACAGTCAGAACAAATATATAAGTTCGTTGATAAGTTAAGTGTTATTTAACCTGTAAATGCTTGTGACTGCATGTATAATTGTACTCCACTCTTTGTTGATGAGTCGGAAATGTATAAACTGATATGTTGTGTGAAAAACAATAAAAAAATTGAAACAAAAAAAGAAACATTAAAAATGTCTTTAAAACATTCATTTTTTTTTTTAAATGCTACAAGTATTTTCTCATAGTACAGAACTGATTTATTAAAAAAAAAACACACACATGTAGGATATTGCTTGAACTGCTGCTTTAAGTTCTTCCCAAGGTAAGCTGGGCAGGAGCAGCATGCAATAGCCTCCTGACAGTTTACGGCTGTTACAGCCCTGCAGCTGGCAACATCCATTCACATGTGGGAGTTGTGACCATCAATCAACATGTTTCAGAAGGTTACAGTGGATGGTTGTTGGGAGAAGAAGCCAAGATTATGTGTTTAGTTTAATGTAAGAAGCAGCTACAATCTCAAACTATACAGCACACAAGGACCCATGTCTCTGTGACACAGAATTTTATAGCTATAAAGGGACACACTTATTTGCGCTCATTGGCCCATTCTGAGATTGTTATTCAATATACAGCGAAACTGTCTTCCTTGTGCTGTAGAAGATTTTAGTTCTAGCACTTAACCCCTCTGCTCCTGGATGGACTTTAATGGCACAATGTTCTATCTGGTTGAATAGTAATTGCCTAGCATACGTTTACTAGGCAATTGTCCTAGCTCCATTCCACACTAGATCTCATTGCAAACTTTTATCTGGTTAGTTAGTTAGTGAAAGCCAGATTGGAGTTGGCTAAGGAAATTTATCGTGTTATTGTAATCGCTTAATTGGATACCCTTAATATTATTTTTTTGCTATATTAACATAATTAATATTAACATAATTAATATAGCAAAAAAATAATATTAAGGGTATCCAATTAAGCGATTACAATAACACGACAAATTTCCTTAGCCAACTCCAATCTGGCTTTCACTAACTAACTAACCAGATAAAAGTTTGCAATGAGATGTAGTGTGGAGTGGAGCTGGGACAACTTACTGGTGCAAAAAAACCAAAAAAAAACCAGATAGCAAATGGAAATATTACTGTGTGCTCATTTGCATGTCTTAGACAGGTCTGCAACCCCGCCTTTCACCATTGTCACCCAGCACACAGTGCTTCCACTACAGCAAGGGATTCTGGGAAATTACATGCAAATGAGCACACAGTGTCACTGAGCCGAACTTAATAATCAATACTGTTCTGTCTGTTAGCCATAGGACGATATTGATTGACTATCTTGTTTTTATTATGTGTGTGTGTGTGTGTGTGTGTGTGTGTGTGTGTGTGTGTGTGTGTGTGTGTGTGTGTGTGTGTGTGTGTGTGTGTGTGTGTGTGTGTGTGTGTGTATATATATATATATATATTTATTTTTATTTATTTATAAAAATATTTTACCAGGAAGTAATACATTGAGAGTTACCTCTCGTTTTCAAGTATGTCCTGGGCACAGAGTAAAACAAAATAATACATGGTTACAAATACAGTTACATAAATGAACAAGGTATACATTATATACAAGACATTGCATGCACAGTTAAAGAAAATATATATTATGAGCGTATGAAACAGTTACAGACCAGATTAAAGTGTGAGACAGCCTTAGATTTGAAAGAACTTAAGCTGGTGGTGGATGTGAGAGTCTCTGGTAGGTTGTTCCAGTTTTGGGGTGCACGGAAGGAGAAGGAGGAATGTCCGGATACTTTGTTGAGTCTTGGGACCATGAATAGTCTTTTGGAGTCTGATCTCAGGTGATAGGTACTGCATGTGGTAGGGGTGAGGAGCTTGTTCAGGTAGCTGGGTAGCTTGCCCAGAAAGTATTTGAGGGTGAGACAGGAAAGGTGAACTTTGCGCCTAGACTTTAGTGATGACCAATCTAGTTCTTTGAGCATTTCGCAGTGATGTGTGTTGTAGTTGCATTGGAGAACAAAACGACAAATTGAATTGTAGAGGGTGTCAAGTTTGCAAAGGTGGGTTTGAGGAGCCGTGCCATCTACTATGTCTCCATAGTCAATAATTGGCATTAGCATCTGCTGTGCAATACGCTTTCTGACCAGGAGACTTAGGGAGGATTTGTTCCTGTAAAGTACCCCTAGTTTGGCATAGGTCTTGGTTGTCAGGGTATCAATGTGCATCCCGAATGTTAAGTGGGAGTCAAACCATAAGCCCAGGTATTTAAAACTAGTGACAGGTGTTAGGGTGGTTTTAGCGTTGGTTCTAATCAGGAGCTCAGTCACTGGAAGCTTTACAAATTTAGTATTGGTCCCAAATACCATTGTTACCATCTTGTCAGTGTTTAAAAACAGTTTGTTTTGGGAAATCCAGTTTTCGAGTCTCAAAAAGTCAGACTGAAGTATGTGTATATATAAAAAAAACTTCCCAGTAAAATCAACCCCACACTGATGAGACCCATCAAGGTCGAAACAGCTGTCTGTGGGTGGTTTTCTGGGTATGCACCTTAACCCTGGCTGTGCTCAAAGCTGTGACCATGCAGCAAGCTTAAGCCTATAGGGAACCATGTTAAAAATGGTTATTGAGGCAAAAAGTGACACTGTGTGCTCATTTGCATGTCATTTCCCAGAATCCCTTGCTGCAGTGGAAGTGCTGTATGCTGGGTGATAATGGGGAAAGGCGGGGTTGCAGACCTGCCTAAGACATGCAGATGAGCATACAGTTATATTTGCATATTTGCTTTCCTGTGGAGGGTTTTTGTCACTTTTTTTACTCACCATAACTTAACTCAGTATTATGGTTTAGCCTATCCCATAGCCTCTCTTGCATTCCCAGTAAAATCAACCCCACACTGATGAGACCCATCAAGGTCAAAACAGCTGTCTGTGGGTGGTTTCCTGGGTATGCACCTTAACCCTGGCTGTGCTCAAAGCTGTGACCATGCAGCAAGCTTAAGCCTATAGGGAACCATGTTAAAAATGGTTATTGAGGCAAAAAGTGACACTGTGTGCTCATTTGCATGTCATTTCCCAGAATCCCTTGCTGCAGTGGAAGTGCTGTATGCTGGGTGATAATGGGGAAAGGCGGGGTTGCAGACCTGCCTAAGACATGCAGATGAGCATACAGTTATATTTGCATATATATATATATATATATATATATATATATATATATATATATATATATATATATATATATACATGTACATATATATCTTAGGTATGTTTCCGTACAAAGGTTCAGCTGTTATAGGGTTGCTAAGCTGCAAGATGTCTGCAACTCATTATAATGTCACCAGTATGATGTCAGGTGCCAGATATATAGTCTACCAGGTACAACACCCAGTGGCTGACTTGCTTAGAGAAATGGTGGGTGGTAGATAGGAGGCGGCGGAGGAGACGGGTGTCCCAGGACAGTGAGGATGAAGGAGAGAGTGGATGTTATAAGGAGGGTGGGGGTGATGGAGACTAAGAGCAGAGTCCAGACAGGCTTGGGAGGGTATGTAGGGGTCACACAGTTGATGGGGGATGGAGAGGTGTAAGGGGCGATGGAGAGGAGAGGTGTAAGTGGCAATGGAGAGGTGTAAGGGGCACACGGGTAGGAGTAGTATACGGGGTTGATAGGGAGGAGTAGTGTAGGGGGCACATGGGTGATGAATGTTTAATCAATAACATTTTAAGATTTACTAGATTGGTGTATGTTGCGCCAGGTGCAGCTAGTATTCCTCTTTTGCAAAGGCTTTTGAAACTGTTGATCATGTTATCTTGTTAAACAAGCTTCAGTGCTCTGGAATAGGAAACATGCTTTAAACTGGTTTGACTCCTACCTATCAGGTAGATCCCAATATGTGTCTATCGTGGGCTCTAACTCCAACCCCTTGGATATCACCTGTGGTGTCCTGCAAGGCCCTGTTCTGGGGCCCCTACTCTTCTCAGTCTTGATCTATGATCTACCTACAGCCTGCCAGGGAGCTCCAATGCACATGTAGGTGGATGACCTAATCTTATATGCACACTGCCCTCGCCTCTCTAACCTCTCTAACCCAAACACATACTTCAATTTTTTTTTTATTGACTTGAATACTGGATTTCCCAAAACAAAACTAACAAAACTGTAACAATGGTATTTGGGACCATGGCTACATTTCAAAAGCTACCAATGACAGAGCTACAGATCGGAACCAACTCTACTACTATTCTAGCCCCTATGACTTGTTTTAAATACCTGGGCACATGGTTTGACTCCCATTTAACATTTGGGTTGCATATTGATAGTCTAACATCAAAAACTTATGCCAAACTAGGCGTACTTTATAGGAACATATCCTCCCTAAGTCCGCTGGTCAGAAAACACATCGCACAGCAGATGCTACTGCCAATTATAGACTATGGGGACATAGTATATGGTACAGAACCCCAAGCTCATTTTAGCAAACAAGACACCCTCTACAACTAAATATGCTGCATTTGTCTTACAATGTAACTACAACACGAATCACTGCGAAATGTTCAAACTATAGATTGGTCATCACTTGATTCCAGATGCAAAGCACATTTTTCCTGTCTTGTCTTCACATACTATCTGGAAAAGCTACCCACCTATCTGAACAAGCTCCTCACTCATACCACACACAGCACTTATCACCTGAGATCTGACACCAAAAGACTAGTCACTGTCCCAAGGTTCAACAAGGAATCCAGTCGCGTCTCTTACCGTGCACCTCACGACTGCAATAACCAACAAGAAACTCTTAAAACTGCCTCCAGTTTAAGTAATTTCAAGACTTCAGCTGTTTCACATTTTAATCTTGCCTGTAACTGTTACATATGCCCATAATCATATATTATCTCTAACTGTCCATGAAATGTCTGTAAATTGAATGTATAACCTCATTTTATATTAATGTAACGATGTATTACCATCATAACTCTGTGCCCAGGACATATGTAAACAAGAGGTAACCCCCAATGTATTATTTCTTATTAAAACATTTTATAAATAAAAAAGAAATAATATAGATCAATTTAGATCAATTATATGTTCTTCTACTTGTTAATGGTATCAGAATTCTGTATTTGCCTTTGTGTCAGATATTAGGATATCAGTGAACCTATTGTCAATTTAAGTCCGATTTTTATCCGAAGGCTTGACACCTACACAAAAAAAGGAAATAAATTATAGACAGAGACAAAATGTATAGGGATCACTGTGGTTAAAGTGCGATGGTATGAGGGGGTATAGATTACCACTTTTTATTTACAAACTTAGATTGTAAGCTCTTCGGGGCAGGGACTCCATTTCTTATTGTTTTATGTCTGAAGTGCTTATTCCCATTGTTATAATATTATGTCACATGTATTGGTTGGCGCAATATAAATAAAGATATACATGCAGTCGGTCCTCGCGTATCCGACAGAATGCCGTCCTCGCCCTTCTAACCCCAGGCCCTGGCTAAATTCCCACACGTGCATGCTACGTTCCTCCACTCGTTCCTCTGAACGCCTCTGGAGGAAATCTCATACTCTCGCAGACTTCCTTCACTACAAATTTATGCTATCCTGTTTCAACTTTGCCCTCTCTCAGGCTAAACAAACCTACTTTTCTTCACTAATCAACACGCACAAGTCTAACCCACGCTGACTCTTCTCTGTCTTTAACTCTCTACTTAGACCACCTTCGGCTGCCTCCTCTCCTTCCTCCATCTCACCTCAGGACTTTGCTGACAATTTTAAGGAAAAGGTGGAATCTATACGTCAGAACATCCCCTCTGTTGCCTCCTGCCATCCCACACCGCTTACTAACTATCCTCCTGCCTTCCTTGACTCTTTTTCCGCTGTCTCGGAGGAGGATGTGCCACTGCTGATCTCCTCTTCTTCCTCCACCACCTGCCCTCTTGATTCCATTCCCTCCCATCTCCTAAACCTCTTGCTCCTTCTATAATCCCTACGCTCACACAGATTTTTAACTCTTCCCTCTACTCTGGTACCTTTCCCTCCTCCTTCAAACATGCAACAGTTATACCATTACTCAAAAACAGCAAGCTTGACCCTACCTGTCTTTCTAATTATCGATCTGTCTCCCTCCTGCCTTTTGTCTCTAAACTCCTTGAACGTCTTGTATTCTTTCGATTGCTACATTTTCTCAACACCTATTCTCTCCTAGACCCTCTACAATCTGGCTTCCGCATTGCTCACTCCACTGAAACAGCCCTCACTAAAATAACTAATGAACTCCATGCTGCCAAAGACAGAGGTCATTACACTCTGCTCATCTTACTCAACCTCTCTATAGCATTTGACACCGTGGACCACCCTCTTCTCCTTCACATTTTCCATACTCTTGGTATTCGTAACAAAGCTCTATCCTGGATCTCCTCTTACCTCTCCCATTGTACTTTCAGTGTCTCTTTTGCTGACACCTCCTCCTCCTCTATCGATCTCTCTGTGGGGGTACCCCAGGTCTCTGTCCTGGGACCTCTTCTCTTTTCTATGTACACACTTTCTCTAGGTGACCTAATCACATCTCTTGGGTTTAAATATCATCTCTATGCTGACGACACTCAAATTTACTTTTCAACACCTGACCTTACACCTGCTGTACAGACCAAAGTTTCTGAATGTCTCTCTGGGATATAATCCTGGATGGCTCTCCACCGACTTAAACTCAACATGACTAAAACAGAGCGCCTCATACTTCCTCCCAAACCTGGCCCTACTACCTCCTTCCACATTACTGTTGGAAATACGATCATTCACCCAGTAGCCCAAGCACGCTGCCTAGGGGTCACACTCGATTCCTCTCTCTCATTCTCTCATTCAAAACGTTTCTAAAACTTGTCGCTTTTTCCTTCGCAATATAACAAAGATACGCCCTTTCCTCTGTTACTCGACTGCTAAAACTCTGACTCAGGCCCTCATTCTCTCCCGTCTCGACTACTGCAACTTCCTGCTATCCGGCCTTCCTGCCTCTCACCTGTCTCCCCTACAATCTATCCTAAACGCTGTTGCCAGAATCACTCTAGTCTTTCCTAAATCTGTCTCAGCGTCTCCCCTGCTGAAATCCCTCTCCTGGCTTCCTATCAAATCTCGCACCTCGCACTCAATTCTCCTCACTTTTAAAGCTTTACACTCTTCTGCTCCTTCTTACATCTCAGCCCTAATTTCTCGCTATGCACCATCCCGACTCTTGCGTTCTGCTCAAGGATGTCTTCTCTCTTCCCCCTTTGTATCTAAAGCCCTCTCCCGCCTCAAACCTTTCTCACTGACTGCCCCGCACCTCTGGAATGCCCTTCCCCTCAATACCTGACAAGCACCCTCTCTATCCACCTTTAAGACCCACCTAAAGACACACTTGCTTAAAGAAACACATGAGCAGCACCGTGGCTAATACTATGCACGATACATAAAGCTTGGCCCCCTGCAAACGCACTTACCTGAATGCCCTGCTACTGTCTGTGTACGTTCCCCCCAACAATTAGATTGTAAGCTCTTCAGAGCAGGGATTCCTCTTCTACAATGTTTCTTTTATGTCTGAAGCACTTATTCCCATGATCTGTTATTTGTATTTTTTGTTATTTATATGATTGTCACGTGTATTACTACTGTGAAGTGCTATGTACATTAATGGCGCTATATAAATAAAGACATACATACATACAATGCGTCCCGCAATCCGACGTCGGTTAACGGACTATTGGTTGCGGGTCCATGTTAATCGGCATCGGTGACCATCGAATAAGCGGCTCCGACATCGGATAATGCGTCCGGCGGACTGCATTATGTGGCGTTAGATAAGGCATCCGTCGGTAAGCAGGGCGTCGGATAACGAAGACTCACTGCACATACATACAAACTCACAGTTCCTCTTATCTGTATTTTTGAAGTGAAACTTCTTTGGGGGCACTGTAACAGGGGACTTATCCCTGTTCAGGTAATGTGCCTCTAATCCAGCAGTGTGGTGGTTAACTGATGGTAGTCAATTAACAAAACACCACCTGCCTGATTAGATGGCTTAGAAAGCCTGTCTTTTGAAACAGGAAGTGAGAACTCCTTAGCTGTGACTGAGAGCTGAACTTGGGAGAGAGAGCAGAGATTGTCTTTGACTCTCACAACAGTCTTGAGCCCTGCCAGAAGAAACAGCAGAGCTGCTTACAAGACACAGGGAAAACTTCTAAACCTGTATGCTGACCAACCCTGGAGACAAGGGAGCTGAAGCAGGAACAGTGAAGATTTTCCCTCCAAACCACAAGGAACAGATAAGACTTTCATTCTTAAAAAGACTGCTTATATCTGCTTATTGCATGCTATGTGTTTGGGGCTGCGAGAACTGCTTGACTAAGGGAGATGTGAATTATTGCATAGTGTTTCACTAGAAATACTCCCAAGTGAATAGAAGCTTTGTTCCCCCCCCTGTGTTTGGATGAATTTCCTGATGAAAAGGAAAAGGCACAATAAAGCCTTATTATAATTTCACATTATAAACGACTCTAAGTGTGTACCTCTGTGAACGTCCGTCTACAGGCACCTACAGGGTTTTCATGGGAAAAAATGCATTGCCTTGTAACGAAAAACCGTAACAAAAGTGACGTCACGCTACTAATGGTCACGCGCCTGTCGCGTGCATGCACATCATAGCCCTCACGGAGGTTGTAGCCAGCGCATGCGCAGAAGAGGCGCTTGCAGGCCCCACCACGCATGCGCAGTACCGCCCTTGCCCACCTCCAAGTACATTCGCACTCCCTGTCTCTTCCAGCACGCATGTGCACTAACGGCCACGGGCCTCTGTGAATGGCTGCGGGCCTCTGTGAATGGCTGCGGGCCTCTGTGAATGGCTGCGGGCCTCTGTGAATGGCTGCGGACCTCTGTGCATGGCTGCGGGCCTCTGCGCATGCGCACCACATGCCGCAGGCCTCTGCGCATGCACGCGACCAAAGAGAGGACTGACCGAGGGGGAGGAGAGGAGCCGGGAATACCAGGCAGGGAGAGAGTGACAGAGCCACGTCCCCCGAGATCCTGGTGCTGAAACAGACACAAAGTCACACACACTGTCACACACACAGTCACACACACACACAGAGTCACACACAACCAGAGTCAGAGACACACACGCAGAGTCACACACACCCACACACAACCAGAGTCAGACACACACACGCAGAGTCACACGCAGAGTCACACACACACGCAGAGTCACACACACACGCAGAGTCACACACACACGCAGAGTCACACACACACGCAGAGTCACACACACACGCAGAGTCACACACACACGCAGAGTCACACACACACGCAGAGTCACACACACACGCAGAGTCACACACACACGCAGAGTCACACACACACGCAGAGTCACACACACACACGCAGAGTCACACACACACACGCAGAGTCACACACACACACGCAGAGTCACACACACACGCAGAGTCACACACACACGCAGAGTCACACACACACGCAGAGTCACACACACACACACGCAGAGTCACACACACACACGCAGAGTCACACACACACACGCAGAGTCACACACACACATGCAGAGTCACACACGCAGAGTCACACACACACACGCAGAGTCACACACACACACAAGGAATTCACAGTTAATTTAAATATATTAGTGCCGTGCACGTGCGTTCTAAGTCACACTTCTTTGTGTTTTGTTACTGAAATTGTGTTTTGATTTTTAATTAAAATCATCATCACAAATACAATTTGTGTGCCAAAAGACAAAGCATTTTCACTTAAAATGCGCGTGCTCGGCACACACACCCTTTTTTCCCCCATTGAATCATTCACAAGACCACTACTAAAGCACTTGGACCACTGGCATCATGCAAGTCCTATTGAAATATCCCCAAATCTCAAACTGACTCACAAGGGTAAAATAGGTGCAAAGTACCTCGAACCTCTGATGCTAAGAGACGCAGGATGAAAATGCATCGGTAGCATCAGTTCAATGCCAACAGTGAGACACAAAACCCATTGAGTAACATTGAGATTCACCGATGGGATCCCCTGCATTCAGTAGTGTAGCAAAAAAGAGCAATGCATTGCAGGCTCTTCCAACAGTAAAGGGCTTGATAGCAAGGTCATTGTTCTCTGAGAGTTGAATTAAACATCCTGCATTGTTATACTGTTTATTATCATCAGACTTTCTAAGCCACACAGTTTGGATCAGCAGCTTGGTTGAGTTCATCTGAGGACATGTTAGGAGACACTCGAGTCTAGTCTACCATTGTCAGGTGCTGGTATTATACAGCCGATAACTGGATTAAATTATATAAAAAGAAGCCTTATTGTTCTTGAACTGACAAAAATGAACAATTGATAGAGTAAATATATCCTTATATAAAAAGGTGTCAGGAAGACACAACGAGGGGTTGGTAGAGGGAGCGATAGGTTTGGTACACTGTGAATCCTAAAATAACTTTGTATAACATCAGGGACATTGAGGCTCAATTCTATAAAAGTGAAGTAGCCTCCCCTCCCAACTTGGAAAAGAAACGTGCAAACATTGTATATAAGTTATAATTAAACAGTTTGTTATATTAGCATTTGCTGATCCATTGCCATTCATATTCACACAAAAATAAAATGAAGGTGCATTGTATGTTTGCAGTGGTAACCTGAAAATGATCATGGTGCAATACTGTACTGTATATGAAACAGAGTACCTCAATACAATAACTCACACAGCTCCATCTGCTAATAGCATAAAGATGTAGAGCAGCTAAAATATTTAGAGAATCAAACATCAAGTTCCCTTATAACCTACAATAATATTCAAAAGGACAGTCTACTACTCTTTAAAGTTGTATTTTAATGGGCGCAACTTGAAGTGAGGCTCCTTAGAAGCTCTTGGATTTTTTAACCTATATGTCCTTCGTTACATTGCTCCATTGCACTAGCCAGCTGCCCCGACACCTCACACCCTGACCCTAATTCCTCACCAATTTACATTTGCTTTTTTGCATTTCCATGTTACTTTGTGTATCACACTAATTAACACCAGTATATCCAGACTTACCAGGACATTATCCTTGTATAACTATGACATGCTATTTGTAAAAAAAAAAAAAAAACGTTCCTGCAGAATGGACTTTTGTGGTCCTTAGAGCTTGCACTCTTTTCAAGCACACGTTAGCTAATAAAGTTATCGCTGACCTTACTTTGTTTGTCAATTCTATGGGCTATCAAGGTGCCATCCTCTATTTAAACCTTCCTGGGATAGTTGGACAATAAATTGAACTCAGCCAAGTTTATGGCCTCTATAAATTTGAAAACCAGCACAGCTGCCTCATTAACCCTTTCACTTTTAAATTTTGCCGAGGCGCATAATTACATCCACATGTGTCTGGCCTTCACGAGATTCAGATAAATTAATGTAGTGAAAAGGTGAAATGTAAACCAGATAGCCCTTTACGATAAGTTCTTCCAGGGCTTGTGAAATACAAAGGTTGACTGGTATCCCAGACACTTGAAAATAACACACACATATACTGAGATGCTGCATATCCCTGATGTGTATCCGTAATGTAAACTGGGTCTGAAAGGATTAATGAATGAGGGAAGACAAGATCCAGATGTGTAAGATGTTTGTGAGTAAGGTGGAAGAGGATGGAATAACTGGGATGGAGATGCTGTTGGACGCACATTATTATAATGACAATTACCAATGTTTTCTGAGGTTAATGTATTCAAATGAAAACATTCTTCCACTTGCTACTAGACATGTGCAAAACTTTTGCAGAAGGTCGCAAACTAAGCAAAATTGACTCTTTTTTAAATTTAAAAAATAAATCAAATTGTGTAACCTAGTTAGAGTTCACTCTATGATTCCCAAGCTTGACGTCGATGTCGATTGCAATTTCGTTTAACATTGTAATTTGTGAAATTCCCTACAACTGCTAAATTTGCATCAAATTGTAAGATTTGCTTAATGTGGAGACTAAATAGGGCGCACGCACACCATATTTGGCTCACTGTCTGGTGATATTTCTCCTGTGAAATGGCAAAATCTAAGTCTAGTTTTGGTGACAATATTAGAACGTTTCATCAGGAAGCGAAATTGAAAATAAAAATACTTTATTTACTGCTTTTCAGATAGTTTAGCAAGTCTTTAGTTGCTACAGAGCCATCTACTCTACATACCGTGAACTCTTCTCCTCCATGGATACGATAGCTTTATGGCATATTGAATAGGTGCTGTAAACTCTATGGGGACCCCGTAGGGCTCCCCAGAGATTCAAACGTACTCCACAACCGATACCACTTTGAATACATTGGAGCCTATGGTCTAATGCACTATATGGTTCTAAGCCTTAAAGCAGCAATACTACATCCCCCCTTTTTTCTTTCTTATTTTTATATGTAAAGCATGTGGCAATGTATAATTCTACATTCCACAATTCTTACCTAAAGCGAGCAACCATTTGGTGCTCCTGTTATAAATCTGTAAAAATCCTGATTATGTACCTAACATAATGGCTGCTTGAGTCAGTGTAACTCAGCAGCTACAATATATCCTGATATTACTATGGTAACATTATTTATTGTTACAATTTACAGCTCAAACTGCTGGGAACATTGGCAACGAATGATCACAAATAGGAAAAAGTGTTGCAAAGATCTTGCACTGCTTGGGAGGTGGGCTAAAACCTGCAGTAGAAATCATAGGATGCTTTAAAACTCATTCAAAATGGCACTGAGTTGAATTAAAAAGAAAAAGAAAATACAGTAAGTTTTATCTAATACTACAGAACTGATCAATTAAAAAAAAAAACCCATAAGATTTCACGTTTTGCTGCTTTCACATATCCTAAGGCCCATGCAAGTCAAAGGCCCCTACTCAGTAAATTACTATAAATGAATGGAGCTTAAATCATCCATAGAAGGCAGTTTTACTGCATATTATTTCCTTGTTCTTAGTATCTAAAAGCACAACCATGTCTCCAATAATGCACATCTCTGCATCAAATATAAGAAACTTATTCAACAAGTTCTCCACACTTCAGAGATACAAGCAATACAAAATGATATGAGTGAAAGTGTAAAGTATATGGGGGAGTATCCCCAGTGACTCACAATAAAATGTAACTGGTCCATAGATAAAATATCACAGATCTCTTAATATCGGACCAATGTTTGAAGGTAACTCAAGCAGGAAGTGGTTAACAATGGTGCTTAAACCTATAAAACAACTACTATACCAAGACAAATTTCCCTAGCCAATTCCAATCAGGCTTTCGTCCCAAACACTCCACTGCTAAAAGTTTGCAATGAAATCCAGTGTGGAATGGAACGGGGACAACTCACTGGTGCAGTATTCCTAGATTTTGCAAAGGCTTTTGATACAGTTGATCATGCTATCCTGCATAACAAACTCCAGAGCTCTGGAATAGGGAAGCATGCTTTAAACTGGTTTCAGTCCTACCTATAAGGAAGATCCCAACATGTGTCCATCTCAGGCTCTAACTCCAACCCCCTGGATATCACCTGTGGTGTCCTGCAACGCTCTGTTCTGGGGCCCCTACTCTTCTCAGTGTTCATTAATGATCTTCCCACAGCTTGTAAGGAAGCCTCAATACACATGTATGCAGTTGACACAATCCTATATGTACACAGCCATAGCCTCTCTGACCTTCAACACATACTTCAGTCTGACTTTTTGAGACTCGAAAACTGGATTTCCCAAAACAAACTGTTTTTAAACACTGACAAGACTGTAACAATGGTATTTGGGACCAAGACTAAATTCTTAAAGCTTCCAGCGACTGAGCTCCATATTAGAACCAACACTAACACCACCCTAACTCGTGTTACCAGTTTTAAATACCTGGGCTTATGGTTTGACTCCCACTTAACATTCGGGATGCACATTGATACCCTGACAACCAAGACCTATTCCAAACTAGGGGTACTTTACAGGAACAAATCCTCCCTAAGTCTCCTGGTCAGAAAGCGTATCGCACAGCAGATGCTAATGCCAATTATGGACTATGGAGACATAGTATATGGCACGGCACCTCAAACCCACCTTAGCAAACTTGACACCCTCTACAATTCAATTTGTCGTTTTGTTCTCCAATGCAACTACAACACACATCACTGCGAAAGGCTCAAAGAACTAGATTGGTCATCACTAGAGTCTAGACGCAAAGTTCACCTTTCCTGTCTTGCCTTTAAATTCTTTATGGGCAAGCTACCCGCCTATCTGAACAAACTCCTCACCCCTACCACATGCAGCACTTATCATCTGAGATCTGACTCCAAAAGACTGTTCATGGTCCCAAGGCTCAACAAAGTTTCCGGACGTTCCTCCTTCTCTTACCGTGCACCCCAAAACTGGAACAACCTACCAGAGACTCTCACATCCATCACCAGTTTAAGTTCTTTCAAATCTAAGGCTGTCTCACATTTTAATCTGGTCTGTAACTGTTACATATGCCCATAACATATATTTTCTTTAACTGTGCATGCAATGTCTTGTATATAATGTATACCCTGTTCATTTATGTAACTGTATTTGTAACCATGTATTATTTGTCTTAACTCTGTGCCCAGGACATACTTGAAACTCTCAATGTATTACTTCCTGGTAAAATATTTTATATATAAATAAATAAATAAAATATAGCCCACAAGTGAAAGTTAAAAGCAGTTCATGAAGCTAACAACAGATGCAAATACGGATCTCAAAAGCAATGTAACAAAAACATGTGCACAAACATCTTGATACCTAAAAGAACTCTTTGACAAAGCGCCCTTTGAGTGAAACGCGCTAGAGGTAGGTTATCTACGCTGACTTAAAAGCTAATGTTACTCTTTATTTGTTTGGATCTTCAGTTGATTGTAAACGAGAATTTTTTTTATAGATGCAGTAAAGGAGACCATCAATAACACTTTATTATAATTGAGGCATGTCTTATTTTCCTTTGAAAGGCATCACCAACCCCAAAAGCAAAGATTGGCCTTCATCAACACTGCTTCCAGTTAGCACTCTCAATGTGTTTTGCTATTTCCTATAACCCCATGCTTTCTAAATTGAATTTAATCTGAAATTCTTCAAAATAAGGTCCCTATTATGTATGCTGTGAAAACATCTTTCCAGTCCTGGGGAAACATTCAGATCCATTCAAATGACTGGGATTAACATTTTTCTCTAGCATAGGGAATGGATTCATAGTGTACTAGATAAGGACTCAAGCCTCAGTTTTGACAAGCTACCTTTCGGTAACTCCATATAAAAATATGTGAAAATCGAAATATAATAGGGGGCATTGCACCATTCAAAAAAATCCCTACAATCTGCTACTCATTGTAGACAGTGATACACAACAGCAAATTGTTGTGGATCTGGGCCATTTATAAAATCCTGCCTTTGTTCCCCCCCCCCAAAAAGGCTCTTGAAAAAAATAATTGTTGATGTCATACTGGTTAGGTTTTGTTCCTTCACATGGTCATTCATTATATTATATTAGTTGTTGAGCCTTAAAGGTCTTTTTATAACATCATTAAATGACTCAGTTTGCTGTGCCAGAACATTACTCCAATAAGGGATATCAGGGCTTAATCCCACGTTAACTGCCGTTGACTAAAATAGCTGGTTAAATGCAGAATTGAGCTGGGATATCCCTTATTGGAGTTTAGTGAATCTATCTTATAGACCCACAGCCACAAAGCTCCATGAAGTGACTTATCGTCGTACGTCACATAAAGCCTTACCGCATTTCTGCAAGGGCTGATAACAAAACATGAAGTCTGTGTTTTGTCCCGTAAAGAGCATTGCATTAACTATAACGGGCGTTCGTGATAATGATATGCAAAAGAGTCGTTTGCCCTAACATGGCATATCTACTAAAGTTAGCTTTGTGGAAATGCGTTAACCTCAGGAAATGTACATTGCTGCTTTATGCAATGTCACGTTATGAGCCCTGATTTATGTAGGTGGGAAGCATTGGATTCCCAGCTGAACTGCGTTGACTTCAGCTCCGATGATCCCCTAGTTCCCGAGATTTGTACTGGGACAGGTGCCTCCAGTTACTTTCTGGTATTTAAATAACCCTTTTTCATGAGATTATTATTTTATTTTAGCCTAATTGGTAGGAGCGCAGGAATCCGTTCTTTTTGTTTTTCTATATGTAAGGTCTATCTTTTTACCAGCAGCAAACTTCTATAGGGAGGAGCGCAGTATTATGTACAGTTTCTCACAAATATTAGGCAATCCTTTTCCTTGCTGCATACTCCCTAAGGGCATTTTAAAAATAGTATCTCTGAAACGGCATAGGGGTAGGTTTATTTGCTCTTCTTCTTTACATGGCAGTTACAGAGCCCCTACAAATGTTCCAATTAGTGCAGGTATAATACACCCCAGTGTCAGTCTGGACATCACCCTCTATTGAAGAGTAGGTGAATGTATAAGGCTGACAGAAAGAAATATGTGTAAGTTTTATTATATTCACACCAGGGAATTTGTGCACACACTGTTTACCTCTACAGTAAGGTAACTATGATACTGGCTTTGGCCAGATTTTAATTGCACTACTCACATAAGCTTATGCTTTATTTAACCCCTTCAGGACTTTCACACATTTTTTCACAAGTCCACGGGACAATTATTACATATATTTAGTGTAGGTACCTGCATACGGTTATGCCTTGTCGTGGCATGCAGGCTAATAAATGCTTTGGCCAAAGGTCTTAACAAAATAACATTTTTTCATGAGATTATTATTTTATTTTAGCCTAATTGGTAGGAGCGCAGGAATCGTTCTGTTTTTCTATATGTAAGGCCTATCTTTTTACCAGCAGCAAACTTCTATAGGGAGGAGCGCGGTATTATGTACAGTTTCTCATATAAATACCTGCGTCACGCAGGCCAATAAGAAGCCACGACGGAGGAGGTTTTGGCTTCCCATTGGCCTGTGCTACAGATTTAAATGTCTTTTTATTTCCCCTTGTTTGGTGACACATTCCGCTGTAAATATTTCAGGAAGTAGGTGGTATCCCCGGAGCGCAAATTAACGGGATTCATCTCCAGAGACACAATGCTTTCCATCCATGTTAAAACAAGGGGTGGGGCAAAAAGCCCTGCTCCTTTAATAGAGAATACCACAGAGTTTCTATAGAAGTCTAAGATTGGTGTAGAATATCACATAAAATACATATATATGAAAGCTGGGCATTCCAATAATAAAAAGAAAACTTTATTACAACAAATGATATGCTCCTAAGTTTGAAACAGGCAACATTTTGGTCCAAGACACCGGACCTTCATCAGCACGTCATGTCAAAACATTGCCCACCGTAACTCACCAGAGGGGACAATAAGTCTGCTACATCTGTATATAAATACAGACATACTGTACACGTAGGTATGTTTGACACAAGTGGCAGGCATAAGCTTATAGGGCTCCATGTTCAAATGGAAATGAAGCAAAAGGTGACACTGTGTGCTCATTTGCATGTCATTTCCCAGAATCCCTGGCTGCAGTAGAAGCATTGTATGCTAAGAGATAATGGTGAAAAGCAGGGTTGCAGACCTGTGAATATGCTCCAAAGCAGGGCCTGGCTGGCAAATTTTAGCCCAGGGGGCAAGCCCAACCAGCTGGCCCAGGAACCAGGCAGCGCACACACCATACATAGATGCAAGCTACAGACATGTACACACCATAAAATAGGCAAGTGCCATACACAAACGCACAATAAACAAACACACCAGACAATGTACATATGTACACACATCAGAAACACGTAATACATGATAACAGACCAAATACACACACCAGTTGCACTCAGCATGCATGAACAAACACTATATAAATACATGTAGACCACATACACACACAGTGCATGCCATACATATATGCACACACACAGAACATATATTCATAAATGCACAATATACAGACAGGTGTAACACACTTTATTGCAGTCAATTGCAATACATGCATCATACTGTGTGTGTGTATATACTGTACATACATACATACATACATACATACATACATACATACATACATACATACATACATACATACATACATACATACATACATACATACATACATACATACATACATACATACATACATACATACATACATACATACATACATACATACATCATAATACTGACTTAAGTTATGGTGAGTAAAAAAAGTGACAAAAACCCTCCACAGGAAAGCAAATATGCAAATACAACTGTATGCTCATCTGCATGTCTTAGGCAGGTCTGCAACCCCGCCTTTCCCCAGCATCACCCAGCATACAGCACTTCCACTGCAGCAAGGGATTCTGGGAAATGACATGCAAATGAGCACACAGTGTCACTTTTTGCCTCAAAAACCATTTTTAACATGGTTCCCTATAGGCTTAAGCTTGCTGCATGGTCACAGCTTTGAGCACAGCCAGGGTTAAGGTGCATACCCAGAAAACCACCCACAGACAGCTGTTTCGACCTTGATGGGTCTCATCAGTGTGGGGTTGATATGGTATAGCCTATCCATTAGCCTCTCATGCATACCCAGTTAAAATCAACCCCACACTGATGAGACCCATCAAGGTCGAAACAGCTGTCTGTGGGTGGTTTTCTGGGTATGCACCTTAACCCTGGCTGTGCTCAAAGCTGTGACCATGCAGCAAGCTTAAGCCTATAGGGAACCATGTTAAAAATGGTTTTTGAGGCAAAAAGTGACACTGTGTGCTCATTTGCATGTCATTTCCCAGAATCCCTTGCTGCAGTGGAAGTGCTGTATGCTGGGTGATGATGGGGAAAGGCGGGGTTGCAGACCTGCCTAAGACATGCAGATGAGCATACAGTTGTATTTGTATATATATATATATATATATATATATATATATATATATACAGTGTTCGACAATTGTATACATTTACTCGCCCGGGGCGGGTGGATTTAACCCCCGGGCGAGTAACTATTGGCCCAAGCAGCACACGTGTTTTTTTTTTTTTAAATTCCCCCGTTCGCGCTGAAATTTCCCTGCTCGCGCTGAAAAAAAAAAAAAAAAAAACCCCCCTACCTGACTCCTGATTGGCGCGCGCTCCAGGCTTTGTGGGCGTGCGGCCAGGCTCTATATGAGCCCGCCCCCAACGAGCGGCCATTCTGCCTGGAGCTCTGTTGGAGGGTAAGTATTCTCCATGCTGCGGCCCCTCTGCTCCTTCCCTGCGATCCCCCTGGTCCCCACATGGCTCCCTACTCCCCACCGCGGAAGCTCTCCTGTCCCCTGCTCCTGTCCCATTCCCCTGCTCCTGTCCCCTCCTCCTGTCCCCTGCTCCTGTCCCCTGTCCCTGTCCCCTCTTCCTGCTCCTGTCCCCTTCCCCTCCTCCTGTCCCCTTCCCCTCGATCCACCGATCGATGTCAGGGGCGGGAGGTCCCCGCTGCTGCAGCCCGGTTGGCTTGCGGGGGGGGGGCTCGGCCCTCACCACGTGCCTCCCATGCGTCCCCTACCTTCATGATGGCGCAGCCGCCGCATGAGGTGGGGGGATGTTGGCCTGGCCCCCCCCCCGCCACGAGCATCATGCCGCCGCGGGCTGGGGGGGAAGAAGCAGCCTGCAGCTTGGCCGTGCACTGTGACATGCCGGCGAGGGGAGCAGGGCAGTGGCGGCCACGGCGGGGCTGACTGTCACCTGGGGCGCCCAGTGGGGGATACCTCGCCACGTGCCTCCCACCCACCCTGCTGATTGGGGGGGGGGGATGTCGGCCTGCCCCCCACACGAGCGGGAGATGGGCGCGGGTGGGTGGGGGATTTGCGTGGTGCTGGTCGCGGCCTTTCCTCCCCTGTGTGTGTGTGAGAATGTGTATGTGTGTGTGTGTGGGAGAATGTGTGTGTGTGAGAATGTGTATGTGTGTGTGTGTGGGAGAATGTGTGTGTGTGTGAATGAATGTATGTGTGTATGGGAGTATGTGTATGTGTGTGACACCAGAGGTCCCCCCCAGTCAGTAACCCCCCCCCCAGTCAGTAACCTCCCCCCCAGTCAGTCACCCCCCCAGTTAGTAACCCCCCCAGTCAGTAACCTTCCCCCCAGTCAGTCAGTCACCCCCCCCCCCTGTCAGTCACCCCCCAACCCCAGTCAGTGTCAGTCACCCCCCACCCCCAGTCAGTGTCAGTCACCCCCCACCCCCAGTCAGTGTCAGTCACCCCCCACCCCCAGTCAGTGTCAGTCACCCCCCCACCCCCAGTCAGTGTCAGTCACCCCCCCACCCCCAGTCAGTGTCAGTCACCCCCCACCCCCAGTCAGTGTCAGTCACCCCCCCACCCCCAGTCAGTGTCAGTCACCACCCCCAGTCAGTGTCAGTCACCCAGCCACCCCCAGTCAGTGTCAGTCACCCCCCCCACCCCCAGTCAGTGTCAGTCACCCCCCCACCCCCAGTCAGTGTCAGTCACCCCCCCAACCCCAGTCAGTGTCAGTCACCCCCCCACCCCCAGTCAGTGTCAGTCACCCCCCCACCCCCAGTCAGTGTCAGTCACCCCCCCACCCCCAGTCAGTGTCAGTCACCCCCCACCCCCAGTCAGTGTCAGTCACTCACCCACCCAGTCACCCCTGCCCCACCCAGCCACTCACCCAGCAAACCACTCAACCAGCCAGTCACTCACCCAGCCTCTCTCTCTGTGTATCACCCACCCTCTGTGTGTGTCACCCACCGTTTCTCTCCTCTGTCTCCCCCCACACACTCTCTCTCTCCCCCCCACACACTCTCTCTCTCCCCCCCACACTCTCTCTCTCCCCCCCACACTCTCTCCCCCCCACACTCTCTCTCTCCCCCCCACACGCTCTCTCCCCCCCACATGCTCTCTCTCCCCCCCACACTCTCTCCCACACACTCTCTCTCTCTCTCCCCCACACTCTCTCTCTCTCTCTCTCCCCCACTCTCTCTCTCTCTCCCCCCCACTCTCTCTCTCTCCCCCCCACACTCTCTCTTTCCCCAACACTCTCTCTCCCTCTCTCCCCCACACTCTCTCTCCCTCTCTCCCCCACACACTCTCTCTCTCTCTCCCCCCCACTCTCTCTCTCTCTCCCCCCCACTCTCTCTCTCTCTCCCCCCCACTCTCTCTCTCTCTCTCTCCCCCCCACACTCTCTCTCTCCCCCCCCACACTCTCTCTCCCTCTCTCCCCCACACTCTCTCTCCCTCTCTCCCCCACACTCTCTCTCCCTCTCTCCCCCACACTCTCTCTCCCTCTCTCCCCAACACTCTCTCTCCCTCTCCCCAACACTCTCTCTCCCTCTCCCCCACACGCTCTCTCTCTCTCTCTCCCCCACACTCTCTCTCTCTCTCTCCCCCACACTCTCTCTCTCTGTCACTCCCACACTCTCTCTCTCTGTCACTCACACTCTGGATCTCTTATTTACCCTATATATCTTAACTGCCCTATACTACACCGAAATCTTAACTACCCTATACTGCTTTCTTCCAGATCTGGCTCAAGCTTCACACGGAAGACATCAGAACCCCCCCCTAACCCAGAAGACAGGTAATGAACACCTCCCCAATGTATAACATTGCGGGAATGAGCGTACCTGGACATTGAGGGACTGCGGATCAGGTAAGATCCCAGGTGGGATTGCTGCTTTAGATATTGTGAAGCGGGGACATCCAGACATTGGTTAAGGGGTTCAGGAAACTAGTCATTCACACCTGGCTTTTATTTCTAGATCCGACATTTACACACACACATGTAACAAGGACTAATTGTAGTATAATGTAATACAATAAATACATTTATGTCAAAAACGAATGTTGTTCTGACTAGGAATTTATTAAATGTATTTTATTTATATATTTTATTTTAAAGCGGGGTTGGGGGCGGGACTAGGGGCGGGGTTGGGGGCGGGACTAGGGGCGGGACTAGGTGGCGAGTAGATTTTTGGGTTGGGCGAGTAGATTTTTGGGTGATTTGTCGAACACTGTATATATATATATATATATATATATATATATATATATATATATATATATATATATATATATATATACATCATACTGTACACACACATATTGTATAGTAGAGAATTGTGCTCAAAGTCCCAGAGGTAAATAGCTTTTTAATGAAGAAATATCTATATAAAAATATATTTATAGTCACCATGAGATAATGCAGTCTTGTTAGTACCACTGGTGTTAAAATTAATCACTAGTCCAACAATTATTGATTAGTGGATCAGGAAGCAGGATGGTGGCTAATGAAGTGCTTCTGATCAGATAGTGTTTTTGTGGTTACTTGGAGATTTGTCTAGAAGACAAAATCGCAAAACCACTTCTGTTGGCACAATAAGTGATTTGTTAGATAAACAAATAAAGGGTTAAAAATGCAAGCTCACAATGTTTTTCATTGTAAAAGTGCATGTAAAGGTTTCTAACAAGAAACGCATGTAAAAGGTTTCTAACCCTTACATGCACTTTTACAATGAAGAACATCATGAGTTTGCATTTTTATTGCGCCAGAAGCAAGCATTTTTGCTCTTGTATCTTCTAGATCAGCGGTGTGGAAACTGGGGGGAGCAAGATTTTTTAGGGGTGGCGCAAGATTATTTAGGGGTGGCGCAAGATTATTTAGGGGGGGCGCAGGCTGTGTGGCGTGTAACCTGGGGGTGGGCAGAGCTGTGCACGGGCAGCCAAACTCCGTGCTGCTGCTTCTCTGTGGCTTGCTGCGGGGGCGGGGCTTCTCCGTGCTGCTGCTTCTTTGTGCTGTCTGCTTGCAGCGGGGACGGGGCTTTCCTTCCCTGTACACAGACAAGCCCTCCTCCTCCTGTGTTACCCACCCCAGTTTTCAGCAGCATGGGGGACAGGAGCATGCTTACAGTAGTACTTCCTCCCCCAGGTGAAAGTGTGTGACTTATGATTGTGTGTTGTGTCTGTGTTGTCATATGTGTGTGTGTGTTGTGTCTGTGTTGGTTGTGATTGTGTGTGTGTTGTGATTGAGTATGTGTGTGTGTGTGTGTGTGTGTGTATTTTGTCGGTTGTGATTGAGTGAGTGTGTTTGTGTTGTGTCTGTGTTGGTTGTGATTGATTGTGTGTTGTGAGTGACTATGTGTGTGTGGGTGTTGTGATTGAGTGTGTGTTGTGTCTGTGTTGGTTGTGATTGATTGTGCGTTGGGTGTGTGTTGTGTGAGTGTGTGTGGATTGTGTGTGTGTTGTGATTGTGTGTGTGTTATATGTGTGTTGTGTCTGTGTTCTTTGTGATTGAATGTGTTTGTGTGTGTTGTGATTGAGTATGTGTGCTGTGTCTGTATTGTGTGTGTGTGTGTGTGTGTGTGTGTGGTGATTAAATGCAGTCAATGCACACACACACACACACACACACACACACACACACACACACACACACACACACACACACACACACACACACACACACACACACACACACACACACACACACACACACACACACACACACACACACACAGCCACACACACACACACACAGCCACACAAACACACAAAAACAGCCCTGATGGCGCAAT